>NC_092631.1:44180265-44262765 GCF_039555335.1 Amphiura filiformis | reverse complement strand
TTCTCATGCACTTTTATGGATATTGGTAGGACCCTACCTTGTTTTGGATGTATAATTTCCTCAAATTCTTTTCGTTAACTTTAAAAACTTGGATATAATTCCAGTAGATATTTATGATTTTGTACATGTCATCGACATTGTACTAGAGATCTCACAATCCTTGAATCCGCCAGATCAGCAATGGATCTGAAACACTAGATCGCAGTTTCTACTCTCGGTATAAGTGTGATACCACCGTTCATCCTGTACCCGGGTGTAGTTCAGGGCACGGGCTCTTTCATACAAATTCAAAAAAAAAAAAAAAAGGGGGGGTGAACAGGAGCTAACTACATGGCGACATGATATCTCTGATATAATAACTGGAATTGGATAATTGTAGATGCTTTTATTCCATGATAGGAATGCATTCAAATGACATTATCAATCACGTTTTAATTATTGTTTTATGCTTTATAATGTCTAAAACACATAGGATAAATGAGAAGGCAAGGTTACCTTCAACGGGAACCGGTTTTCGCCTGCGCAATATAGCCAGGCTCATCAGCCGCACAGTTAAACTGTATCAGGGATCAAGTATATTAAAAGCATATAAACTTCACACAAGTACTCCCCGAGTTTTTTTGATACCTTTTATTCACAAAAATTCTTGTGACAATAATTTGTTAAAATAAATTGTAGGGTAGTTACTTGTTTTCAGCATTATATTTAAAAGCCAATGGCTTTCTGTGGATATACCAATCCTTCAGGATTGACATTTTCGAATTTTCACATTGGATATTCTTTATTATCGATATATTTCTTAGAGACTGAGGTTTAAAAGAGCCACTTTCAAGTCATTTGGTAATTATTTATTTTAATTATGGGATATTTGACTTGTATAGACCATTTAGTGTCTGGGATTATGATGTATTGCAACTCTGTTGTATGAGATTGCTACCCTTTGTCAAATCTTGGTCTTTTTGAAGTTTCAAGTGGCTCTGAAAAGAGTCGTTTGTTTTGCATACACTGACTGGTCCTTGTGTAAGTAATTTTTCCACGGATATTTCCGTATACGGCAGATATAATGACTAGACCCACCTGTGGCATGGAACTTAGATCAAACATTGAGTTCTTACAATCAGGCCTTATTTCATTAATGAGAACTTGTTAATTCGTGCGGTACAATTTGCATTAGACTCACCGTGTATTACAATACACAGCGGTAATGCCGATGTTAACATGTCCGCTCAAATTCTCTCCTCTTGGCCGGTCTTTCAAATATTTCCAGTCTGATCATGAATCACCATGTGAGGATAAATAGTCCAAGTCTTGTCATTGATTCTTGTGTGTGTAATCTTTACTCTAGCATTTTAAATTGCGAGAGCAGTTTCGCCGCAATGCACGCAGTGCAGTGCTGCCGTCTCTATCGCTGTGTGATTGCATAGTGTGCGCCAAGTTTTGGCGCAAACGACAATATCTCCCAATGCGGACGTGATTGAAATCAATCACTTCCAAACTCGCCAACCTTTTACAACTTGTGCTAGTTTGTGTTGATATTTTGTGTGTTTGTTTGCTTTTCCTTGATATTCAAGGTGCAAAATCTTACTGGATGCGTTGAGCAATCAATCTCCCATGAAATGGTGGCATTCGATCGGTTGAAATGTGTAGGATAATTAAAATACATCCATTTGAAGGTGTTTATTTGATGTTTTTTCACAAATGCCCCATTGATTTCAATGGTTATTTTGAATTTAGTAAGAGATCAATGTTTAAATGGGCCACCGTCAAGTCATTTATTAGTCATGAATTTTTATTATGGGATATTTGACTTGTATAGACCATCGGTATTTGGGATTATGATATATTACAACATCAATGCATAATGTTGCTACCCTATGTTACATTGTGGTTTTTTGATGTTTCGGTGGCTCTGAAAAGACCCGTTTGATTTGAAATTGGGCATTTGTGAAAAAACATCTGAGATATAATGTCGCCTTGTAGTCAGCTCCTGTTCACCCCCCTTTTGAATTTGAAAGACCCTCACCATCTCTTATACTCCACCAGACACTCACTCGCTCTAAAACACCACCAGGCTGGCTCTACTCTCTCTTATACCCTCACCAAGCCTTCACTCTCTCTTATACCCCCATCAGACCATCAATCGCTCTAAAACACCACCAGACTGGACCATACTCTCTCTAATACCCCACCAGACCCTCATTCTCTCTTATACTCCAGCAGACCCACACTCGCTCTAAAACACCACCAGTCTGGCCTACTCTCTCTAATACCCCACCAAGCCTCCACTCTCTCTTATACCCCACTATACACTCACTCTCTCTAAAACACCACCAGACTGGCCCACACTCTCTCTAATACCCTACCAAGCCTTCTCTCTCTCTTATACCCCATGAGACCACCAGTCGCTCTAAAACACCACCAGACTGGACCACACTCTCTCTAATACCCCACCAGACCCTCACCCTTTCTTATACTCCACCAGACACTCACTATCTCTAAAACACCACCAGACTGGACCACACTCTCTAATACCCCACCCCTTAACCAACCACACCCCTTGTCCCATCATGACAACCTTTTAAGGTGGTCCAAGAAACCAAAATCAAAATACCTACACATTCCCTTTTAAGGGAGTTTTTTTGTCAAGTGATCAGTTTCCAAGACGTACGATTCAGACCTTTATCATTGCAAACACAGGTAGCTAACAAAATACTACCTATTGCTAGGTATATCACCTCAAAAATAAGCGCAGCAGAAAAACGTTATTTAATGTTTGAGCTATTAAAGCATCAAAAATCAAAAAACTGAATTGAAATCGGTCAATGCATTGTGATGTAGTGTCAATTTTAAGATGCTCGTAAATGGAATTAAAACCTGCCACAAATGGCCATAATGACAAATTTGGCACATTTCGAGATTTTGAAGGTTTATTTTGACGCTTGCTTGAAAAAGCAGCGTTAATTTAAGTACCACAGGTTAAATGCCTATCTTTCATAACTTCGTTAAAGAAAACAACATTAAAAAATCTATCATTGAATAATTATAATAAATTAACCAAATATACTATTTTAGCAAATTCAGCCAATCTGCAGATAAATTAAAGGTGAAAAAATGACAAAGTTCAGCTAATTAATATGCAAAATTGATGCCAATAGAAAACCGTACATGATATCAGGGTGCGGTTTTTTTGCACACATATGTATACAAAGTTATTTCAATTGATAACAAAAAATACACAAAAAGTAATTAATTATGCAAATTAGCTAATTACAGGTAATTATGTATTCATGGTATTTTTATGTAAATTAGGCATGAGTAATTTTGGTTTTTTTCAATATTTAATGAAAGTCTATTCATTCACCATAAATATGTCAAGTATGAACCTGTTATGATGTTGAATAAAGAAAATGCAGTTAATTACTTAAATATAATACAATACATACACATTAGAAGAATTTTGATCGCTTACCAGGAGCGCTTTCACAGTACCAACTGCGTCCTCAGCCGGATGTTATGGTTCTTCTAGTGTGACGTCATCAAAGGTTGTCAACAAGCCATAAATCATCAGAGCCATAACATCCGGCTGAGGACGCAGTTGGTACTGTGAAAGCGCTCCCGGTAAGCGATCAAATTTTAAGTAGTGTTGAAGTCAAAAAATTCTTCTAATTTAAATTATACCACTACGTATGAATTTACAATTTTATATCAAAACATACAAAGTTTGACATTTTGACGATGTCAGGTATAGAATTACACAGCCGTGACCTAACTTGGTCACAACCATCATTGACCATGCCCCTGCATGTCATATGAAACTTGTGGGGTCAAATGTCACGCAGGGGTCATAGGGGTCAAAAACGTGATTTCAACTCAAAATGCTTCTTCTCTCACAGATTACGTATGACGGTGACCCCACTTGCAAACATGCATTGCTATTACCCAGTGTCTTTGGGGTCCTCACTGATTTGGGGTCAAAGGTCGTTAAGGGGTCACCCCGGTATAAAACGAAAAAAACATAGGACAGTAACGGTATGTTCACACATAAATTGTAGTTACCCTGTGTATATGTGGTATTTTTTATTTAGGGTCAAAGGTCATTAAGGGGCCACTTCCGGTATAAAACAAAATACCTGTAAAATGCTTCTTCTCCCACAAATTAAGTAGGACAGTGACACCACTTGCACATATGCATTGTTATTACCCAGTGTCTATGGAGTCCTCACATATTTGGGGTCAAAGGTAATTAAGGGGTCACTTCTAAAACTAAAACGAAAAACCATCAATTTTTTTTATTTGCTAAGAAAAACATAGGACAGTAACAGTATGTTCACACATGAATTGTGGGTACCCAATTCATATGTGGTATTTTTTATTTGGGGTCAAATGTCATTAAGAGGTCACTTCCGGTCTGAGACGAAAAACCTTCAAAATGCCCCTTCTGCCACAAGTAAGATAGCAAAGTGGTGCCACGTGCACACATGCATTGACATTAGCCAATGTCTATGGCCGTTTTCATATATTTTGGGGTCAAAGGTCATTAGGGGTAACAACACGGCTGTGTTCGTGGTCTTAGACCACAGCTTAGTCTAGTTTTCATTTTGGTATGTGTCACCATTGCTCAAAGCCAAATCCGAAAAGTAAAAATCAAAATTCATTTGCAATGAGACTTTAAATAGATGTTGTTATCTGGATTAACATGGGATGACAAATGGTAAACGGAAAAGCCATTTCCACTGTACCGCGTATACAAAAATAGTATGGCCCTGGACACACACAATGGCTTAGAGCTATTGAGGTTTGGAAAATTACTCCCTAGAAATATCTTTGATATAATGTTTTGTTTCAATTAGTTTTCTCGAAGTGTTTCATTCGTTGTCGACGGAAATAATTTACATGCTAAGACCGATTAGTATTTCAGCTAAATGGTTGTAGGTCCCTTTATTTCAATAGGCCTATATTTTACTGATTTATGAGCGATCTTCAAAAATCCATAAAAACAGGCAGTAGTTCTTAAACAAAACAATTTTTAATTTTGGGGGACCCGATGGTAGCCTTGGGAAGGCTTCACACACCATATATTAAAAATTCAAACAATTTGGATAAATGAAGCATATGAAGAAATTCATTTATCGACATGGATGTTTTCTAAAATTGGCCATCTTTGAAGCGCGCGCTTTTCAATTCACTGTTATGCTTGCATGCACAGTGTAGCAGAATTATTGTGCAGCCACTGTGACATACCTACTATTGCGCTACACTGTGTTAATAAGTTGCACCTATTTTGCTTTTTAAAGCCTTTAGACTTTGACCTCTGGGGATGCGGCTAATACAGAATACATCAAGGGTCATGGCCCATGGGTCATCATTGTACCAAGTATGAACAATGAGGGCGCTGTAGTTCTTGAACTAGAGCTGTTTGAAATGTTACACATATTGCTCACTGTAGACCATGGACTTTGACCTCTGGGGTCGATGTTAATGCAGGAATATTATCTACGGGTCGTGGGCCATCATTTTACCATGCATAAACCCTGAGGGCGCTATTATTAGTTCTTGAGCTAAAGCGGTTTTAAAAATTTACACATATTGTCCTCTGTAGCCTGTGACCTTTGACCTCTGGGGTCGTGGCTACCATAAGTTACTGCTAGGGGTCATGGGCCAGCATTGTACTAAGTATGAAACCTGAGGGCGCTATAGTTCTTGAGCTAGAGCTGTTTGAAATTTTACACATATTGCCCCCTGTAGCCCATGACCTTTGACCTCTGGGTCAAGGCTACCCCAAGACATTTCTAGGGGTCATGGGCCATCATTGTACCAAGTATGGACCCCGAGGCTACTTTAGTTCTTGAGCTAGAGGAGTGCAAAGTCTTAAGGAGGAGAAGAAGGCGAAGACGAAGGAGAAGACTAAACACAACAGATACAATATCTATGCCCGTGCAACGGGCAACAGTAATGTGCTTTACCAAACACGAATATCTATGCCCGTGACCACACCTAACCCCCTTCCCCTATTCACAAACGAAAACTTGGTGAGCACCAAGTGAAAGCACTTGTTTTAAGCTTTTATTTGATATACATGTAATGCTCATAGCCATGGACTGGCCCACACTCTCTCTCTCTTATACCCTACCAAACCTTCACTCTCTTTTATACCCTCATCAAACCATCACTCTCTCTAAAACACCGCCAGACTGGACCACACTCTCTCTTATACCCCATCAGACCCTCACTCTCTCTTGTACTCCACCAGACCATCACTCTCTATGAAACACCACACGACTGGAACACACTCTCTTTAATACCCCACCAGACCTTCACTCTCTCTCTCTAATACCCCACCAGACCCTCACTCTCTCTTATACTCCATCAGACACTCACTCGCTCTAAAACATCACCAGACTGACCCACACTCTCTCTAATACCCCACCAAGCCTTCAATCTCTCTTATACTCCACTATACACACACTCTCTCTAAAACGCCACCTGACTAGACCACACTCTCTCTCTAATACCCCACCAGACCCTCACCCTCTCTTATATTCCACCAGACAATCACTCGCTATAAAACACCACCAGACTGGCCCGCACTCTCTCTAATACCCTACCAAGCCTTCATTCTCTCTTATACCCCATCAGACCCTCACTCTCTCTAAAACACCACCATACTGGACCACACCCTATCTAATACCCCACTCCTTAACCAACCACACCCCTTGACCCATCATGACAACCTTTGGAGGTGGTCCAAGAAACCAAAATCAAAATGCCTACACATTCCCTTTTAAGGGAATTTTTGTCAAGTGATCAGTTTCCTTGACGTACGATCCAGACCTTTATCATTGCAAACACAGGTAGCTAACAAAACACCACCTATTGCGCTACAATATGTTAATCAGTCTTAGCTTTATAACAATGCCTATAAACATAAGAATTAATTGGACACCTGCTAATGGGCTATTGTCACATCCTGATTTATTTTTCCTTGGCAATAGCACGATGAGCACAATGCTAACATCCTATATACATTTTACGTAGATATGGTGACATTCCTATGATACATTTAGACATTTGGGGCCCTGGGGCCCATAGTAAAACCTATGGAGCTCATGCATATTTGTGAATGTCTTATGCCTAAGGGCTATCAGTGTACCAACTCAGGGCCCTGAGGCTGGTTTAAATAAGCATTTCCTAACCAAAGCATCAACAAAAATTCATACTATCAGGACAATGCCAATATTGGATGTTTTATCAAGAATTCTGGCAACACTAATTTTGAGATTCAGTATTTAGATATTTAAAGAGGCGAACAAGTGTTGTTTGGAATCACCATGAAGGAAACTATTTGTCAAAATGCACAAAATTGTGACAAAAAGGCGTAATTAGACAAAATGTCAATTTGCAGAAATACCGTTTTTTTTGTGTTTATAAGTAACATTTGCCCAAGCTGATTTTTGCTAAAATGTAAAGTACCTAGCTTGCTCTATCCACACTAGAATGGACAAAATCCTGGCAACATGTTGATGATTTTTATGGTGATATTTTAGGTGCTAAAATGACATTTTTTGAAAAAAAAACCGTGTAAATAAACGTGACAGATGGGCTCTGCACGTACCCTTAAGAATAATTTGACAAAATGACAGAATCTGGTTTTGGCCGTTTCCATGGCAACGAGCCGATTTTTAATTTGTTTTAGTCACACAATTAGTCAACACCCTAACATGCACCATTGCACAAAATATCAGAACAATCTATTTTTTTGAGGTATAGACCCACATCTAAAAAATTATGTTCAAGAGCTCTTAAGTTATGGCCCTGAACCTTGTCGGTACACTTTTCGTTGGATTCGACCATATGCATGTAGGCAATGAATAGTGGTCATCTGGAAAGATAAATCAATACTTCACTTCAGACCTTCAATATTTTGTTGGTCAAATTAAGGTTTGAAATGAGATTTAGACACAGAAAATGTAATAAAAAAGCATTAAAATTATAAACTGAAATTTCTTTTCAAGGACCGCCCCCGATTTTGGCCAATTTTGGGTCGGTCGGTCAAGTGCAAGAAAACCATTTTGGGCCTGTTTTAGAATCAATAAAATAAAATAAAAAGTTCTGTTCCACTCAATGTTCCGGGCGTCTCTCTGAAATATGTCCAGTTCCAACTTTGTAATTCCAAAACAATATAAATCATTCAGCAAATACGACATTCAAAATGACGTTACTTTTACAATTAACTCGTTGCTTAGGAACAACACTCCAATCCTCTCCACTTTAGGGATGATGGTCTTAACCCTCGAATTATGGAATTTCGGGGCCTCATAAATGCAAAATCTTTAGTCTAAGATATATAAAAGTATACATAGTTAGAATGGTTAAGACTTGATAAATTGATATGTGAGGTCAAATTTGGGTAAACAATTTTTTTCGGTCACGTAACAAAAAACATCTTGAGTAAAAAAATAGCTATTAAAAATTAGATAAAAATACTTAGGACACGTTTTTTGTCATTTTTTTCATTTTGATTAAATGCAATATATTTTTAATTTGTGGGAAAATCAGGCCTTTTTACGATTTATTTTTTGAAAAATTAGGATTTTGGACCATTTGGGTGCACAGTTCTGAAAATTCCTAGATAGTTTTATCTAGTTTTTAAAAATTAATAAAAACAATTTTAAACTCAAGATTTTGTTTGTTTGTTACTTGGTCCGAAAAGGGCAAAAAAACCCAAAAAAACCCCTTTTTTTGGGGGGGGGGGCGTTCTCTAAAAGTGAGCGTTTTTACCCAAATTTGACATCACAGATGGATTTATCAACTCTTTGCAATTCCAAATAATATATACTTTTATATACTTTAGACCACACATTAAGCAGTTATGAGGCCTAAAAGTATCTATAATGCCAGGGTTAAAAACCACCTTAACATATTTTAGAAGCTTATTAAGTCAGATATCAGCATGACGACGAAGACCAAAATAAAACAAGTCAACTTCGCTATGACTCCAAATTGACTAACTCCAAGTGTTCAACTTTGTGAACACATTTTCTGCACTACATCCATACATTTATCATGTTTATTGACATCTTATAGGAAATCTTTTTGCTTTTCAATTATATAGCAAACTTGTAAAGCCGAAAAACCCAGCTATTATTAATACTAATGCTGTAACATTCACTTCACTATAGCCTAACAGGGATTTCCAAGATACAAAAATATGTATGACTGAATTTGATTTTCTGATCAAAACAGGGTTCTACCAGAAACACCATTATACGCAAATCGATTACTTGACACGGAGTTGCCATCTCTCATGTAATAACTTTAAATTGTAAACAAAGTTAGATGGTCAAAATAAATTACTCAGAGCAAATCATACTATACTTATAATAGCTGAAAGGTATGTTAAGTACCCTATATCGGATATATCTGATAACGTGTGTATTAACACAAGCACAAAACGACGAATTACTCATTTGAACTTTTAAACGGGTTTTCATATAGAAACTGACATTAAAGCATCGTCTGCTTGCATGATCGTTTCAACAGTCATCCCGGGCAGTCATCATCTGTTTCACCAATACAAAGTGTTCGAGTTGAAATATATTTTAGATGATTTTTATAGATATTTAACCTTCGAAAGGAAAGCAAATCTTAAGCACTGGTAAATCATCAGTGTTTAGACAACATTTTCCTACAGAGCATACGGTAGTTACCGTGATAGCGTAATAATTGTGTTATAAAGTTTGGCCCCGCCAGAAACTGAACTGGTAACATCTTGCGCATCAGAGTCACATAACTTAGCCACTATGTCACGCGACTCCCTTCGATTTCTCGCTTTGCATACATTCGCCGAATGCACCCTCTGTGGATGCCATTGGCCGGTGCAGAGCATGAGGGGATACCCACTCTGTGTCTCGCCAACAAACGGGGCAGCCCAAATAATGGCGCTGATCCGATATTGGAGACTGGTGAATCTCCGTGTTATATATTTTACTACAACCTCGTGGTTGCAGTACCATAATCTCCCCTATTAATTGATTGTCAACTCAGATTAAAGTCTTGAGTTTAATTCGCCGTTTTTATTGAGAATTTCTACAATTAATTGAGTTTTAATTTGAGCAAAATTAGTTTCATAATCAATAAAAAATGCCAGTGCATCTGGTTTGATTTATAATACTAGCACGACGCCCTAGCCAACAGAAGATAATAAGGCTATAGGTAGTCGGTTTAAAGTCATGCTCGTCGCATTTTTATCTCTGTGTAATACTAGCACGACGCTCTAGCCAACTGAGCCACAGAGGCACGCTGAAATATAAATCTCTAGGTATTAGGTTCGAATGACGTTCGTCACATTACTATTGGAAGACACCATAACTAAAAATATTAAAACTATAATATTACGTTTCTAAGATTGCGTAATAATAAAGATGTTACAAGAGTCTATATACCGGTACGTATTATTATTTTATGTACAGGAGATAAAGACTTTTGCCATGCATGTGTCGGTTATTGAATTTGATCAATCTCACGACAGAGTCAAGTGACCTATGTGATGTACCCGATTAATTTAATTTGATCATTTATGTTTGTTTACATTTATGAGAGATGATAATCCCCTCTCATGCAATTAAGTTGATTGAATAACAATTCAGTCAGATTTATTAATATCTTGGACATTTCCAGTGTTATTATTGAATTGCATCATATTATGGAAAATACCCCGGGGGAAAATACCGATTGGTATTATATATGTTTAAGAAAACACCTTTTAATAGAATTGGAACTTTCCAGTTTTAATATTTTGGTAAAAAAAGAGAGAGGAGCAAGTGATTTTCGTGACAGTTGTTATCAAGAAAGTTGCTCTTTTAGACTTTTTAATGTTTCTGTAATGTATGCACCTTCAAAGCGGAGTAAACACCTACCAAAAAGTAATTACCCCCTATTACAAGACAAAACTCAAAATATATGCATCACCTTTAAAAACAGAAATAGCAAAAACAAACCCAGGTTAATTCTACAAATTTTGATTTGCCTGGATAGTTCAAAATCTGTAGCCATAGTGACTTCTTGAATGAAAAAACATGTATTTTCAAATATAGCAGTAAAAAGCTACTCAAGTCAGTCTACAATTTCATTATCTATGTGACTGGTTAAGGATGACACGCGGTTAAAAAAAAAAGCGCAGTGATTTATAGTGCGCTACGCACAGGCACAACGCCTAGACGTTGATCCACAAGCCTCAGCACACTTTACAGGTTGTCGCTGACCACTATGGCCCCACATCATTCCATAAACCATTAAACAACCATTCAGGGACTTTGCTGCTTCAAGAGCGCACACCCTAGACATTCCACAAATAACCATCGCAACCAGGATCAGCCCCGAGTTTCGTACGGGTTACAACTAAACAAATTAGCAGTGAGTTCCTTGTCCAGGGGAATTTCAAGCTAACTCAATTTTTACGAGAGCGTACTAGGCACCGCCAGGGTTCGAACCCGCAACCTCTCGCACCATAGTCGAACGCCTTACCGATTGAGCTAACTTGACTGCCAGTGACGACCAGGTATTCTAGCAACAAAAACCCATTTTCAGTGAGTTTAGGTACAACTTTTGAATATGCACCTGTTTCATTCAAAGGGTCACCGTGGCAACAAATTTTGGACGGAATATTAAGAGAAGTGAGGCACCAAAATTTGCAGCACAACACTGGGTTTCATTTTGCTATTTCAGTTTTATACAAATGTTGATGAATATAATTTGAGTTATTATTGCTTTTAGTAGATATTGCATAGCCAATAACGTCTTATCAATCCAGTAATCTATAACGAAGGAGATTTCGAATACAACAAAGTAGTCTTCATTCCCAAAAGGAAATATATATTCTTCGGTCGACTTGCTGAAGTCTGGTTTATGTAACAACACAGTACGAAAAAAAAACGTGTTTGTTGATGGTGAAAGCAGCACCACTTTGTGAATCACCATCTTTGCAAGGATTTTGTACGCCAAGAATATAGCGTCTTCACAGGATAATTTTGAATCAGGTTTACATCAGTATCCGGGACATTAAGTGCAACAGACTTTGTAATCAACAACAAGAAAAAGGCTACCGAACAAGTAATCATTATAAATGTATCATTGTTTTTCATAGATGTTATACATATGGTCAGATCCAACGAAAAGTGTACACGGTATGTTCAGGGCCATAAGTTAAAAGTATTAAACCATTGGCTTTCGTTTTTGCATTGTGTTTATTTGCCTTGATCATACGCTTCGCGCCATATAATTTATAATAAGAACCCCTTCTGTGAAAAAACTTAGACACAGAACCCCAAAACCTGCTATTTTGACCCATTTTTTCAAAATGTTTCTTAAAGTATTTTTAAAAACATCAGTTATGAAAAGCAGTCCTTGGCTTGAATCTAAATTGATTTTCTTAAAGGTGTGTATTCAAAGATTGCCTGTTAATTTTTTCACATATTTGTACTTACTTATGATTTTATTTATGATATTCTTTGAGTGGTATTTTTTTTTACATTACCTACGAATACAATTTTTCATAACACTAGATATATGGAAATCACTTATAAATGCGCGATTTGATATGTCCAATACTTTAATGCATTGCATTCAGACATCTTTTTTATTGTGTTTAGCTGCCCGAAATTCTAAATGGCACAAACGTAGGTTTGGTAAAAAAATATGTATTACCTCCGAATACATGTTAAAAGCTCTGCCATTTCACAAACTGAGAGAATAATAAAGTATATTTAAGCAATAGGTGCAAGGCAAGCATACACTGTTTAAGGGTTTTTTGGAATGGCAGGTGAATCAGAAGTCAAAAACAAAATTGTTACCCTTTTGACCTCAGCACATGTGTATGTATGATGTGCCATACAAAAATTAACAAAACAATATCTTAAAGTATCATTTTTAATGTTTTTTGCCATAAACCGTATATTTTACAAGCTGCAACTATTTTGTACCGGGGGCGGGTCTGTTGTCATGAATTTTCACTGAAAATTAATTTTACTGTTCTAACCATGTCAAAAGACTTGGTCTAAAGACTAAAGCAATATAGGGTATACAATACAATGTCACTCATGGCACAGTCAATCTCATCATATTCATTGAAATACAATTTTGACAGTCGTACAAGGTACCACGGGCCAATCGCATGAAAATACAGATAAAAAATAGGTGATAGGTATGAATGGTTTTGGAATCGAACTACGCACCTGTTCTCTGTCACCTTAAAACTATTCCATGTCTATCCTTGAATGAACCAACCGTAACGGTATAACAATTGCTGAGTTCAGGCCCAAAGAAATTGATACATTTGGACACACCTCAGTGATCCGAATACATTAATGTCCAATTTTGTGGAATATAGTATTGGCGAGTTGTGGTTTACTTTGCAGAGTTTTTAAACTACGTTTTAAAAATAAAATACGGGGGTATTATGTGTGTGGTAGAATGTACATATAGTGTGGCGTAGGGCCTATAAATGGTGATGGGTGTGTATGGGGGCGGGGTGCTTGTTTTAGGGTGCCCTTATCTGTATGATGTACCCTTTGTGAAATAGCACAGGGTCTGTGAGAAGTGGATGCATTACATTTTGTTTCTTGTTATTTTTAAGTTAAGATTTAGGCCATTGGTAAAATACAGAATGTATGTTCCTTAAAAACATCATCAATAAAACAATAACAAAGACGTATAGCAGAAGCAGTTTCACCTTCATTTATTTCCACATGATAATTATGCATATTGACATTTAACGTCATAATGTAAAATTCCTTTCAAATTTTAATATTGATCATTAATTACCAAAAATGATGAAATAATTTTCGCAATGACTTTCACGACAGGTTTCTGTCCATTTTAAGTCAAAATAATGAGGTATTAAAAAATGTCCTCTGGCTGCTGAGCATGTGTAAGAATAATACAATGTCCGAAAATTAGGTTGGGAAATATTGTGCAAATATCACGTTAAACGTCATCTATTATGCCTTCCAAATAATCTTCATTTTCTTAATTGTTGCCTTTGCCTTGTGGCATTACTTTCGTGGTGTAACTGAAAGAAACATTCATGAAGATTCAAGACAGTGCCAGTAAGTTATGGATGAATAATTTGTCTTGAGTCTTTGTAGGTGGAAGGGGGGTCGCAAAAAATTTCGACCCAAGATGGGGGGTCGTAAAAACTTTTGCCCGCGATATATAGGGGGTGTCATAACAAATTGACTCCGCTCACCGACATATTTGGGACCCCCCTTCCGAAGAAAATGTCAGTCCCCTAAAACACACACACGTGTACCTCACATAACCCGCAGCACCCACATCAACAAATCCACAGTCCATCGACAAACACACTCCTATCCCCAAATACCCCCCACTCTGCTCTAACTCTACTAATAACTCGTCACTAAAAACTCACAAAATAATTATACATGATGAAATACGGAATTTTACTGTCGTTTTAAACTAGCATCTCTGTCCTTCTCACTCACTGATTTAGATCACGCGGTTTATACTTGAATAATATGAATGTCCAAGTGGACCAAAAAACGTGTAAGATTATACGTGTAACCTTACACGTACACGCATCTTTCACGTGTAAGATTGCATCTTATGCGTGTAAGATCGCTTCGTCTTAGAATCTAACGGGATGTTTAAATTGACGAATCATATTATAAAGAAGTCATCTTTAAGCCCCAAACAACCTATCATCTTACGCGTATTCATCTTCGACAAAAGAAATCTCACCATAGAATTTCTTATACGCGTAAGAATTGCCTATTAGGAATGGACGGTATTCCGATTTGACTGGTACGACGAGTGTCGAATAATCTCAGCCTCGATATCAACCTGCACAACGGTAGTTGTCGCAAACGTGATTATTTTATCACCTCTTGAAATTTAATTGACATGAGTACGAGTATTAATTGACTCCAGATAACTGAAAAATTAGCCAAAAAGTGAGATGAATCGGGATGTGACCATGACGGACCAACAGTCGGAACAATTCCTGACAGAGATTCGTCAAAATACAGGACATTGTAGCACTGATGCAAATTAAGAAAATGCCTCGTTTACGATTTTGGTGACGAGCTCTCCATATCCTCGGGACGCCGCCAATAATATCACGTATCGTCCATCACTAAAATCCAAATCTTACACGTATAAGAAGTCGTTGGTGTTATAAACCACAAACGTCTTTACATATTATTGGTTGAAGTTTGTTACGCGTGAGATGATTGGTTGTTTGTGATTTCTTACTCTGTGGTTCGTCAATTTAAAAATCCCGCTTCATTCTTACACGTATAAGATGCAACCTTACACATGTAAGATGCAATCTTACACGTGTAACCTTACACGTGTATCTTACGCGTTTTTTGGACCACTTGGCCATTCATATAAGGTTGCATCTTATACGTATAAGATGCCATCTTACACGTGTAAGGTTACACGTATAATCTTACACGTTTTTTGGTCCACTTGGCCATTCATAACCTTACACATGTAAGATGCAATCTTACACGTGTAACCTTACACGTGTATCTTACGCGTTTTTTGGACCACTTGGCCATTCATAGAATAGATCTTCAAAGCGATACACGCTTTCCCATTGATCCTTGGCACATATCACAATAACTGTATAGAAAACGACGGTCCCGCGCGATTAGTCGATGTGTCAGTCGCAATGCTGTAAGCAAAATCGTTAAATACGAAAATATCTTTTTTTTAGTATCACCACCAGATACTAAGTTCAGTCACATTAAGCGTAAATCGACAACCTACAATGCGAACCCTTGAAATGATGACATTGAGATTGAATAACTTGTTATACTGACAGTTGGTGCCATTTACGAAGTATTGCGAGGAGCGTTTGCCAGCAAAATATGGAATGTATCTAACAGAAGATATAAATCGGAAATAGTATTGTAACCACAGTGCAAGGCTTGTGTTGGGCTTCTTACGTGTCCAATATTGTGAGGAGAAGTTGAAAAGGTAAGGTTTAATTAATAAATTCATGCTCAAAATTTCCGTTACGCGAATTCTGTAGATATGACATATATCAGCAGAGCTCGCCACTTAATTGAAAGATTTGAGCATGAAGTAGGTTATAAATGCACGCAAATTTGATTTTCCTCGCTGTGACCATTACCAGAGAAGTCTTTTTCGTTTTAAAAGTGGGGAAATTCGTGAATTTTGATTGACAAAATAGCATGTAGACATTGTCATTTCTGACCCTGCAAAATCACATGACATTGTCTGCCTTGACAAAATATATTAGGGCATATGTTGAAGTCCGAAGACCCAAATAAGTATCATAATTCTTTCTAGGGAGTGTCCAACATATTCTAGCCAAATGACACGGAGATCGGCCCGAGGGAAGGTTATGAAATCTCGACTGAGTGAAAAAAGTGCGTGAGCCGATATGGAACATTATATATACAGGCCTACCGTAAACGTTCGCCTAATGGCGGTATGGAGTTCATGGAAATGAGAGAGCGCCATCCCTGTAAAAGCCGTCTATTATCACTGATCATTAAGGGTACGTGTGGTTAAAGGATGAAACCTATCGACACATACAATTATGAGCAAGATCGAACAAACTTGTTCATGATAATGCGGTAATCATTCACCTCATACGTTGTGGCCCAGTGAGCAGAGCATTAGACTATAGTGCGAGGATAAAGAGAACTTGTGGAGAAGTTTGATGGTTCGAATCTCATGCAGTAATTTCTGATAGATTATGATGTCTGTCAATGTTTTTTTTCTGATTTGAGAAAATTTTATTCTCTATTTTCTTGATTTTATCTTTAACATGGTTTATATAATTTTATTATTTTATCTTGTATGTGTCTTTTTTCATGATTCTTTGTTTTTTCGTTTCATTTTAGAGTAACTATTTGATTGTATAAGCATTTGTTATGTGTGTGAGACGAACTGTCGCGTGCGACAAGTCTTTCAATTCGCGCGAGTGTCCTTGCCTATGCATCAGTGGTCATAAGAGGTATATCATTTTATTCGAAAGGGGGTCCCAAATATACGGGGGTCATAAAGTCTTGGAAAGAATAATAGCAGGGGGTCATACAATGTTTTATGACCAAAATGTAGGGAGTCACACGATGACCCTAGAAAGTGTGTTATTTTATTCAAAAAGACTGATTTCAATACAATTTTGGGGTTTGGGATCATAAATTTTTGTTGCCAAAAGAGTGGGTGCGCAATTTTATTGACGCACACTTTTTGTAAATTTGGGACCCCCTTCCGAAAAAAAATGATAGCCCTCTAAGAGGATTCAAAAGATAACCTCTGCCCCAATAATCCCTAGCTATATTCGTTTGGAACTGTTCCACGGAAGATGTATCATAAATGACCTATAGTCTTCAAATGATATAAATAAAATTTGAATGAGTGAACCAACAAAATCATACAACGACCAACTGAATAGAGGCTGTGCATATGACGTATCATCCCGTAAATCTAGTGGCGGAATACACAAATGCATTCAATAAAAGCATGATTGCATCTACCGCGACAGTTCGTCTCACAAACATAACAAAATGCACTACGATCAAATAGGTTGATGACAACATTTGATTGAATGGACTGCACTGCGCCATGATTACGGGGAAGAAACCGGTTCAAATATTTTGTTTGGAGCCAATCGATAAACGCAAGGCCTCTATAGCTATCATTGAATACTGGCTAGGATTCCACAACACGTTGAGCGTGTTTATAGGGTGTACGGTATTTATACGGTATCCTTTTACCAGTTACGCATATGGGATTAGAATGGAATGTGACTTATCCGTTATCTCGGCTGTTTATAGTGGCAACCAATAGCGCTCTCCTGAATACGAGGTGGTTGAACGCTGCGTGTTCGAGGTCACCGCAATGCAATGTGGGAGGCACAAATATTTTCACAGTTTCAAATAGTTTGCCGTCGCAACGATACCGGCCTATTTTTTAAACATTATTGCTACAGTACTGTATCATATTTGTAGGTGATGTGTTATTACAGTGATACATTTGAGCTGGGAGAGTTATACAACCCTGCTCCACTTCCTTGAATAACGGTATCGTTAGTCCCTGTCTGTTTATAGTGGCCGTATACGGAATGAATATACTGCAATATCCATCGATATCGAAGGATATCAGTTCCGTATAATATGTGCGGCAAGTAGCGCTATTGGTCTGTTTATAGTGGCGACAAATACCGTATAAGATGTACTTATACTCTAAATACCGGATAATCTGGCTCACTATAAACACGCTCACTGAGAACATGTTATAAGGCGCTTTGGAAGGTACACAATACCCCGATGGCTTTCCATATTATGTGCACTCAACAACTATTCAGTATCGAAGCCCGGTATCGAAGTTACGTAATGTTACTATGTCAACGGGATCACTCGCTTAAGTAATGAACCACATTTACAAGGATGGCGCTCTCACATTTCTAAGAATCCAAAAGCGCCATTAGGCGAACGTTTACGGTATTTACATAATTTCCTATGACCTTACACAAGTGACCATGCTCAAATATAAAACTAGAGAGATTGGTCATTGATGTGCACCATCAATTTTGATCCTGTGGTCAATATTGCTAGGCAAAAATTCACAGCAAACATGGCAAATTTCTCTCGATTCTCGTCTATTTGAAACAAGATGGCCCCATCCCTTAATACAACCA
Organism: Amphiura filiformis; assembly: GCF_039555335.1. Classification (NCBI taxonomy): domain Eukaryota; kingdom Metazoa; phylum Echinodermata; class Ophiuroidea; order Amphilepidida; family Amphiuridae; genus Amphiura; species Amphiura filiformis. The sequence goes on along the minus strand of NC_092631.1, from coordinate 44,244,071 downwards.
AGTTTCAATAGCCTACGTTTAACCATTTCTGCGATGATAAAAAAAAAAATAAGTAAGTATTCGTATGTAGCTTTCGGTAGCCGAATATTGCCAACAAAATGCAATTTGATATCATGAATTTATTGTGAAACACCGCCATTAATGCCAATACCGTTATCGGTAAATAAAGAAGGCCCGTATGTTCGCTATCAAATCATATGTCAATGAAAGTTGCAAATTCACATACATGCCTGCCATGCAAAACTGAATACGATTTGTTAAAACTGAATATAGATTTATATCTTCCGTTCTTCTCCAGCGTGCCTCTGTGGCTCAGTTGGTTAGAGCGTCGTGCTAGTATTACAAAGGTCGCCGGTTCGAATCCGGCCGGATGCACTGGTTTTTTTATTTTTTTATTTTTTTATTTTTTTTTTTGCAACGTTCTTGTGCACTGGCCTACTCTGGGGAAAGATTAAAAAATGTGTTCATCCTATTAACCCAGAGAACTAAGTATTATAATTTTCATACTTATGTGACTTCGTGTATTTATTATAAATATGCAGTTCGAACACCATTCGAACCTAATACCTATAGATTTATATCTTCCGTTCTTCTCCAGCGTGCCTCTGTGGCTCAGTTGGTTAGAGCGTCGTGCTAGTATTACGAAGGTCGCCGGTTCGAATCCGGCCGGATGCACTGTTTTTTTTTCAATGTTCTTGTGCACTGGCCTACTCTGGGGAAAGATTAAAAAAAAAAGTTCATCCTATTAAGGGCTGGGGTATGAACGTTTGGAGTATTTATTTTGAGGCATTAGAGCACATCAGACATATCGAATTGCATTCTGAATACGAAGAATGTCATTCTGATATCAAATAATTTTGATTTTTTGAAATTCGCAATTTAATACAATACGGTATTGGCATTAAAATTGATATTTTTGATATTTAACAGTACTTGAAGTAACCTTTATAAATCTGATGATTTATACTTAAAGTGTATGTAGGTGGGATGAAATGCCGACGATCAATTGAAAATTTTGACCTTTCGTATAGAAGATATGGATTTTTTCCCCAAAACACCAACAAAAATTAGGTCTTTTTGGGGAAAAAATCCATATCTTCAATACGTAAGGTAACAATTTTCAATTGACCGTCGGCTTTTCCTCCCTGCTACATACACTTTAAGAATATATCATTAGATTTATATAATTTACTTCCAGGACTGTTATATATCAAAAATTTGAAAAATATCAAATTTTTATAATTTGTCATAAAATTTGTATTATATTATGATTTAAAAAAATGAAAATTATTTGATATCAGAAAGACATGCCTCGGATTCAGAATGCAATTCGATAGGTCTTAGGTGCTCTCATGTCCCACAAAAAATACTGTCGAAAAGCAATAAACGCTCATTTTAGATCCCTTAACCCAGAGAACTAAGTATTATAATTTTCATAAAACTGAATACGGCTTAATTATTGAAATATATGTACTAAAATAGACGACGGTCTGCTCATTTGAAGGCAAAATCAGATTTAAGGGTGGTCTTTTTTTTTATATTAATTTTTAAAAATTAGATAAAAATATCTAGGGACTGTTTTTTTATTTTGTTGGCACTAATTTTTATTACAGTGCAATACGGGATTGGAACATGCTTCCAAATGACATTAAAAATATCCCTAATCTTAATCATTTCAAGGGTGCAATAAGAACACATTTCAGTAATGGCTAATTTCCAGTGGGGTCTGTTGTCCATTGTGCGCTTTATTTATTGTTTATGTTCTCTGCCTTTCTTGCCAAAATCTTTCTTTTAAGGACCCCATTGAAATAAACACTGGCTTTATGGGTTATCCCGGTTCCTGGTGTATTTTTATCTTCACATAGTATATCTTTTAATTTTTAGGTGTTATACATATGTAATGTATTTTAATCTTGTTAAATAATATATTTATGTATTTTGTATTATAGAACCAAATAAAATCAATCAATCAATCAATCAATCAATCAATCAATCAATCAATCAATCAATCAATCAATCAATCAATCAATCAATCAATCAATCTACCTCATCACTTAACGTGAATACATAATGCCCATGGGTATACCAGTTGTATACACGTGTGAAAATATGTGACCGTTCAGGGCGAATGAGCCGTAAATTCCTCCCCCGGTCAATTTTGTTTTATATCGTGTTTAGAAAATATACATCATAAGCTTTAAAATGGTATCATTTGACTTCAAGCGATATCCAGAAGCGGTGTTATGGTTTGTTAAACTTTGCTCCTTCAACAAAATTATAGCTTTTTTCGTTTCTACATGTGTCACTTTTTCCACATTGCTGGCAATAAATATCAAACAGTCTTAATTGGCGGTCATTTCAAATCATCCCCAAGTCAACGAGGTTTAAGATAGTTCTCTCATTGTTAATTGTTGGTTATACATACCTATACAAAATACTATACCTGGTAACCCACCACGTGAACAGGATTTAGCTAAAGCAAACAAAAACCAAAGCTATTAAAATGTCTATAGCCATCTAAGGTAGAATCTTATTATCCACTTCAACAATAGGATTATTGATTGGTGTTTGAATATCAAAATGAGACAGATGTCGCGCCAGCTTAAGTTACCGATTAATACGACCCTCGTATATATATTACACCATAACTCCGAATACAATTTAGGGAATTTACGGCTCATTCGTGATGTACGGTCACATATTAAAATCATTAAATTTTAACAATGTTTCAGTGACAAATTAATGATAACTATTGCCTACAGCTGGAGTCAGAGTCACTCGTAAGCTACAGTACATTTGATTAAGTTACATAATACCATGAACACCAGACTAATGTACATGTTTTGACACTAACCTTACAAAATTTAAAAAGATAATGAACAAACCTATTTAGAAACTAGAGTTACATTTGTAAGTAGTTGTTTAAAATGTTTTCATTGACTCGTTTCAGTAGTGAGAGTGGACAAAAAAGGAATTTGTGTTGTATTTATTATTACTTTCATTTAATTGCGAGTTCCTAAAGCAATTCAAATTTGTTGGCAAGTGTTTCAATATATTTTCTGAATCAGTTCTGAACCTGTATTAAGATGTTTTAAAAATCAAAATTTGAAGAGTATATGTGTGTGTGGGGTGGATGGTAATGGATGGGGTGGGGTGTGTTGGTACTGTTTTTGTACTGTTTAATATAAAAAAAAAAACCAGAGTACAAAACTGGTGTATAAAATATTTTTTCTGAGATAATTATGCTTGTGAAATGTACACTGAAAAAAGAAATAAAAAACAACTAGACTTAGCTGTGGTCTAAGACCACGAACACAGTCGTGTTGTGACCCCTATTGACCTTTGACCCTAAAATATATGAAAATGCCCATAGACATTGGCTAATATCAATGCATGGGTGCACGTGGCACCACTTTGCTATCTTACTTGTGGCAGAAGGTCCATTTTGAAGGTTTTTCGTCTCAGACCGGAAGTGACCCCTTAATAACCTTTGACCCCAAATAAAAAATACCACATATGAATTGGGTAACCACTATTCATGTGTGAACATACGGTTACTGTCCTATGTTTTTCTTGGCAAATAAAAAAAATTGAAGGTTTTTCGTTTTATACCGGAAGTGACCCCTTAATGACCTTTGACCCAAATCTGTGTACACCCCGTAGACACTGGGTAATGACAATGCATGTGTGCAAGTGACGTCACTGTCCTACGTAATTTGTGGGAGAAGATGCATTTTAAAGGTATTTCGTTTTATACCGGAAGTGACCCCTTAATGACTTTTGACCCATAATAAAAAAAATACCATATATACATTGGGTAGACATAATTCATGTGTGAACATACCATCACTCTCCTATGTTTTTCTTAGCTAATAGAAATTGTTCAGGTATTTCGTTTTATACCGGAAGTGACCCCTTAATGACCTTTGACCCCAAATCTGTGTACACCTCATAGACACTGGGTAATAACAATGCATGTGTGCAAGTGGCGTCTCTGTCCTACATAATTTGTGGAAGAAGATGCATTTTAAAGGTATTTCTTTTTATACCGGAAGTGACCCCTTAATGAGCTTTGACCACAAATAAAAAAATACCACATACATTGGGTGACTGCAGATCATATGTGGACATACCGTTACTGTCCCATGTTTAACTGAGCTAATAAAATTTTTGAAGGTTTTTTTTTTTATACCGGAAGTGACCCCTTAATGACATTTGACCCCAAATCTGTGTACACCTTGTAGACACTGGGTAATTACAATGCATGTGTGCAAGTGGCGTCTCTGTCCTACGTAATTTGTAGGAGAAGATGCATTTTGAGCTAAAATCACGTTTTGACCCATGTGACCTCTGCGTGACATTTGACCCAACAAGTTTCATGTGACATGTAGGGGCACGGTCAATAATCATTGTGACCAAGTTAGGTCAAAATCGGTGTAAGCATGTGAGTGCTAGAGCAAATGTAATGGTTGACAGAAGAAAGAAGAAAGAAGAAAGAAAGAAAGAAAGAACCTGTCAGAAAAAAGACACAGCCGTGACGTACGGCTGTGTAAAGAACCTGTAAGAAAAAAGACATAGCTGTTAGTCACGGCTGTGTAAAGAAGATCCTGTAAGAAAAAAAGACACAGCCGTTAGTCACGGCTGTGTAAAAACAACAAAAAATTAATAGATGTTATCGAATAATAATTGATCAGTTGTGAGTCAAATTTAACTCTTTATGCTACACTCAACAACTGTCTGAAATGATCACATTAGTTTATTACACAGCCGTGACGTAGCTCTTTTTTCTTACAGGGTCTTTCTTTACACAGACGAGAGCTGTGTTTTGTTTCGTACGAGATCGTCTACCTTTCTTCTGTCAACCTTTACATTTGCTCTAGCACTGACATGCTTGTACCGATTTTGACCTAACTTGGTCACAACCATCATTGACCATGTCCCTACATGTCACATGAAAATTGTGGGGTCTTCAAAAAATTTTATTAGCTAAGAAAAACATAGGAGAGTGATGGTATGTTCACACATGAATTGTGTTTACCCAATGTATATGTGGTATTTTTTTATTTGGGGTCAAAGGTTATTAAGGGGTCACTTCCTGTATAAAACAAAATATCTTAAAAAAAATTTATCGGCCAAGAAAAACATAGCACACGGACGGTATATTCACACATGAATTGATGTCACCTAGTGTACACGTGGTATTTTTTTCGGCGGGGTCAAAGGTAATTAAGGGGTCACTTTCGATGTCTGACCGAATACTTTCAAAATGCTTCTTTTCTCAAATAACACGGCGCAGGGATATGTGCCTGGAGCATATATATTGCCTATAGCCAGTGTCTATGTGGTGTAAAAATAATTGGGATCAAAGGTCATTTAGAGGTCATTTTAATTAAAAGACTTATATTCTTCAAATTCGACATGTATGCACAGTATAGCAGCCGACAATCCTACACGTGGTAGCGCGCAATGGTCGAGGGCTTTTATTACACAGCCGAGAGCTGTGTTTTGTTTCGTACGAGATCGTCTACCTTTCTTCTGTCAACCTTTACATTTGCTCTGGCACTGACATGCTTGTACCGATTTTGACCTAACTTGGTCACAACCATCATTGACCATGCCCCTACATGACACATGAAAATTGTGGGGTCAAAGGTCACGAGGTCACGCAGGGGTCATAGGGGTCAAAAAAGTGATTTCAGCTAAAATGCATCTTCTCCCACAAATTACGTAGGACAGTGACGCCACTTGCACACATGCATTGTTATTACCCAGTGTCTATGGGGTGTACACATATTTGGGGTCAAAGGTCATTAAGGGGTCACTTCCTGTATAAATCGAAATATCTTCAAAAAATTGTATTAGCTAAGAAAAACATAGGAGAGTGATGGTATGTTCACACATGAATTGTGTTTACCCAATGTATATGTGGTATTTTTTTATTTGGGGTCAAAGGTTATTAAGGGGTCACTTCCTGTATAAAACAAAATATCTTCAATTTTATCGGCCAAGAAAAACATAGCACACGGACGGTATATTCACACATGAATTGATGTCACCTAGTGTACACGTGGTATTTTTTTCGGCGGGGTCAAAGGTCATTAAGGGGTCACTTTCGATGTCTGACCGAATACTTTCAAAATGCTTCTATTCTCAAATTACACGGCGCAGGGATATGTGCCTGGAGCATATATATTGCCTATAGCCAGTGTCTATGTGGTGTAAAAATAATTGGGATCAAAGGTCATTTAGAGGTCATTTTAATTAAAAGACTTATATCCTTCAAATTCGACATGTATGCACAGCATAGCAGCCGACAATCCTACACGTGGTAGAGCGCAATGGTCGAGGGCTTTTATTACACAGCCGAGAGTTACACAGCCGTGACGTTAGTCACGGCTGTGTCTTTTTTCTTCCAGGTTCTTTCTTACACAGCCGTGACGTTAGTCGAGGCTGTGTCTTTTTTCTTACAGGTTCTTTCTTCTTCTTCTTCTTCTGTCAAGTTTTACATTGCTCTAGCACTCACATGCTTACATCAATTTTGACCTAACTTAGTCACAATGATCATTCACCGTGCACCTACAAGTTACATGAAACTCATGGGGTCAAAGGTCACGCAGAGGTCATAGGGGTCAAAAACGTGATTTCAACTAAAATGCATCTTCTCCCACAACTTACGTAGGACAGCGACGCCACTAGCACACATGCATTGATATTACCCAGTGTCTATGTGGTGTACACAGATTTGGGGTCAAAGGTCATTAAGGGGTCACTTCCGGTATAAAACGAAATACCTTCAAAAAAATTTATTAGCTAAACAAACTATAGGGCAGTAACGGTATGTTCACATCTGAGTTGCAGTTACCTAGTGTACATGTGATATTTTTTTTATATGGGTCAAAGGTCATTAAGGGGTCACTTCTGGTATAAAACGAAATAACCTTTAAAATGCATCTTCTCCCACAAATTACGTAGGACAGTGACGCCACTTGCACACATGTATTGTAATTACCTAGTGTCCATAGGGTGTACACAGATTTGGGGTCAAAGGTCATTAAGGGGTCACTTCCGGTATAAAACGAAATATTTTCAAAAATGTTTATTAGCTAAGAAAAACGTAGGACAGTAACGGTATATGCACACATAAATTGTGGTTGCCCAGTGTATATGTGGTATTTTTTAATTTGGGGTCAAAGGTCATTAAGGGGTCACTTCCGGTATAAAACGAAATACTTATAAAATGCATCTTCTTCCACAAATTACGTAGGACAGTGATACCACTTGCACACATGCATTGGTGTTACCCAGTGTATATGGGGTGTACGCAGATTTGGGGTCAAAGGTCATTAAGGAGTCACTTCCGGTATAAAACGAAATATCTTCAAAATGTTTTATTAGCTAAGAAAAACAAAGGTCAGTAACGGTATGTTCATATATGAATTGTGGTTACCCAGTGTATATGTGGTATTTTTTTATTTTGGGTCAAAGGTCATCAAGGGGTCACTTCCGGTCTGAGACGAAAAACCTTCAAAATGCCCCTACTGCCACAAGTAACATGGCATAGTGATGCCACATGCAAATGTACATTGACACTAGCCAATGTCTATTGGACTTTCATATATTTTGGGGTCAAAGGTCAATAAGGGGTCACAGCACGGCTGTGTTCGTGGTCTTAGACCACAGCTAAGTCTAGTTTCTTCTTCTTCTTCTTCTGTCAACCATGACATTTGCTCTAGCACTCACATGCTTACATCGATTTTGACCTAACTTAGTCACACTGATCATTGACCATGCCCCTACATGTCACATGAAACTTGCGGGGTCAAAGGTCACGCAGGGGTCACAGGGGTCAAAAACGTGATTTCAACTAAAAATGCATCTTCTCCTACAACTTACGTAGGACAGCAACCCCACTTGCACACATGCATTGTTATTACCCAGTGTCTATGTGGTGTACACATATTTGTGGTCAAAGGTCATTAAGGGGTCACTTCCGGTATAAAACGAAAAACCTTTAAAAATTTGTATTAGCTAAGTAAAACATAGCAAAGTAACGGTATGTTCACATATGATCTGCAGTCACCCAATGTATATGTGGTATTTTTTATTTGGGGTCAAAAGGTCATTAAGGGGTCACTTCCGGTTTAAAACAAAATACCTTTAAAATGCATCTTCTCCCACAAATTACGTAGGACAATGACACCACTTGCACACATGCATTGTTATTAACCAGTGTCAATGTGGTGTACCAGAGGATGATTTAAGGAAGCCCCATCATGCACTGTAAAAGTATTATCACTAGAGTTTCAACTGCCACTTTACTTTTCAAATCCCATTGAACTCTGTGCAAAAGATGTTGTTTTAGAATTGCCCGTGTGTCATTATTACTTGGTCGATTTCAGATCTAAAGTGATGTATGCATGAAGGATAATTCACATCTTCTGTAGATAACATAAAATGTGAAATCGACCAACTTTTTGAGGTTTTTTTTATTGTAAATATATCTGTCCAAATTCAAATTTAACCATGCACGTGTGTATGCAGCGGGCGGGCAGTGGTGTCATGTTCACTCACACAGCTGTGCTAACCGCAAGACTTGCTGGGAAGTGCTTAAATCATCCTCTGGTGGTGTACACAGATGTTGGGTCAAAGGTCATTAAGGGGTCACTTCCGGTATAAATCGAAATATCTTCAAAAAATTGTATAAACTAAGAAAAACATAGGAGAGTGACGATATGTTCACACATGAATTGTATTTACCCAATGTATATATGGTATTTTTTTATTTGGGGTCAAAGGTCATTAAGGGGTCATTTCGGTATAAAACGAAATACCTTTAAAATGCATCTTCTCCCACAAATTACGTAGGACAGTGATGCCACTTACACACATGCATTGTTATTACCCAGTGTCTATGGGGTGTACACAGATTTGAGGTCAAAGGTCATTAAGGTGTCACTTCCGGTATAAAACGAAAAACTTTATCAGCCAAGAAAAATATAGCACAGAGACGGTACATTCACTCATGAATTGATGTTACTCAGTGTATACGTGGTATTTTTTATTTGGGGTAAAAGGTCATTAAGGGGTCACTTCCGGTCTGAGACAAAAAAGCCTTCAAAATGCCCCTTCTGCCATAAATAACATGGCAAAGTGATGCCACGTGCACACATACGTTGACATTAGCCAATGTTTATGGGATTTTCATATATTTTGGGGTCAAATGTCATTAAGGGGTCACAAAACGGCTGTGTTCGTGGTCTTAGACCACAGCTAAGTCTAGTTGTGTTTTGTTTCGTATGAGATCGTCAACCTTTCTTCTGTCAACCTTTACATTTGCTCTGGCACTGACATGCTTGTACCGATTTTGACCTAACTTGGTCACAACCATCATTGACCATGCCCCTACATGTCACATGAAAATTGTGGGGTCAAAGGTCACGCAGGGGTCATAGGGGTCAAAAAGTGATTTCAGCTAAAATGCATCTTCTCCCACAAATTACGTAGGACAGTGACGCCACTTGCACAAATGCATTGTTATTACCCAGTGTCTATGGGGTGTACACATATTTGGGGTCAAAGGTCATTAAGGGGTCACTTCCGGTACAAATCGAAATATCTTCAAAAAATTTTATTAGCTAAGAAAAACATAGGAGAGTGATGGTATGTTCACACATGAATTGTGTTTACCCAATGTATATGTGGTATTTTTTTATTTGGGGTCAAAGGTTATTAAGGGGTCACTTCCTGTATAAAACAAAATATCTTCAAAAATTTTTATCGGCTAAGAAAAACATAGCACACGGACGGTATATTCACACATGAATTGATGTCACCTAGTGTACACGTGGTATTTTTTCGGCGGGGTCAAAGGTCATTAAGGGGTCACTTTCGATGTCTGACCGAATACTTTCAAAATACTTCTTCAAAGGTTCTTTCGATAGTATTGATCAATTTTCTATAATAGATAATTGTCCTTTCCTTTTGATGCTAAAACGCTCGTTTATGTTGCATCAAGTAAATAATTAACTCAGATCCGTATAAATTGTAACAATTTAGCTCAGTGTCTTCTTTTAAAAAGAACTATGTTACGGGTTACACATTTTGGACTCGGAAGGTTAAGGTGATTAACTATTTTCCCGGGACTCCTTTATCACCGCCTCTTCACTGGGCTCTTCATCATAAAAGGTACATACCACAAAATAGCTTTCCATAGACTTTACGTGCAAAATAGGGGTCACGTTTTAGGCTTTAAGTCGAGTTACGTCTTACTTTGAAATATATATTTGATATCATCTTAATCAGAACAAAATTCTGCATAACATATCTGAAAATGACACTGAATTTTAGGTCTATTTTTTAAAGAAAAATAGCGCTATATAAAAAGGCCCGATTTTCCTGTGTTTACGTCCGACTGCTAACCGCGTTTTGACCTCGTGTGTTCATGCGCTCATCATCGTAAACATCACTCAAATGTTTGCGTTTTCTGTTCAAATTAGTATAGAGATCACTTTCACAAGTTCTAGCAAAACACGATTTGCAACACTAAAAGTGTTAATATTGTACCGATTTTGCACAATTTTTATGCAAAGTTGGGACTATAGGCGTGATAAACTTTTGCCGGAAACCGCTGCACAGGCGGATTTAGTAGTATGAACCCTAAAACATCTGCATACCATTAATTAAAGAGGGCCATCCTCAAGCGTTTACCACTGAAGCAAAATGTAAAAGGTCATTTTGAGGCGATGTCCAATTTACACAGTGCATTACAAATATTTGAAGATTCTAATTACTTTTGTTGTGATGAGTATTGTATAATAATAATATTAAACATGTACTAAATGCAGAGCAATACGAATTCTATTTTTGGTATGGGAAGCTTGCCCAATTACATAGCATATGATCAGATACATGGTCAAAATAGGCAAAAATACGATAGTAGGCCTATATTCTGGATTCACCAAAATATACCCTGTTTTTGATATCGAGCACACAATCGTCAAAAACAACCGTATTTTTAAACATCACGAACATACAATGTTTGCAAACATAGTTTACAAATAACCCCTTTTAGCGAAATTGGGGTTAACCATGCGTTATGTTTACCCAATGTATATGTGGTATTTTTATTTGTTTTGTTTCGTATGAGATCGTCAACCTTTCTTCTGTCAACCTTTACATTTGCTCTAGCACTGACATGCTTGTACCGATTTTGACCTAAGTTGGTCACAACCATCATTGATCATGCCCCTACATGTCACATGAAAATTGTGGGGTCAAAGGTCACGCAGGGGTCATAGGGGTCAAAAAGTGATTTCAGCTAAAATGCATCTTCTCCCACAAATTCCGTAGGACAGTGACGCCACTTGCACAAATGCATTGTTATTACCCAGTGTCTATGGGGTGTACACACATATTTGGGGTCAAAGGTCATTAAGGGGTCACTTCCGGTACAAATCGAAATATCGTCAAAAAATTTTAGTACCTAACAAACACATAGGAGAGTGATGGTATGTTCACACATGAATTGTGTTTACCCAATGTATATGTGGTATTTTTTTTATTTGGGGTCAAAGGTTATTAAGGGGTCACTTCCTGTATAAAACAAAATATCTTCAAAAATTTTTATCGGCTAAGAAAAACATAGCACACGGACGGTATATTCACACATGAATTGATGTCACCTAGTGTACACGTGGTATTTTTTCGGCGGAGTCAAAGGTCATTAAGGGGTCACTTTCGATGTCTGACCGAATACTTTCAAAATACTTCTTCAAAGGTTCTTTCGATAGTATTGATCAATTTTCTATAATAGATAATTGTCCTTTCCTTTTGATGCTAAAACGCTCGTTTATGTTGCATCAAGTAAATAATTAACTCAGATCCGTATAAATTGTAACAATTTAGCTCAGTGTCTTCTTTTAAAAGAACTATGTTACGGGTTACACATTTTGGACTCGGAAGGTTAAGGTGATTAACTATTTTCCCGGGACTCCTTTATCACCGCCTCTTCACTGGGCTCTTCATCATAAAAGGTACATACCACAAAATAGCTTTCCATAGACTTTACGTGCAAAATAGGGGTCACGTTTTAGGCTTTAAGTCGAGTTACGTCTTACTTTGAAATATATATTTGATATCATCTTAATCAGAACAAAATTCTGCATAACATATCTGAAAATGACACTGAATTTTAGGTCTATTTTTAAAGAAAAATAGCGCTATATAAAAGGCCCGATTTTCCTGTGTTTACGTCCGACTGCTAACCGCGTTTTGACCTCGTGTGTTCATGCGCTCATCATCGTAAACATCACTCAAATGTTTGCGTTTTCTGTTCAAATTAGTATAGAGATCACTTTCACAAGTTCTAGCAAAACACGATTTGCAACACTAAAAGTGTTAATATTGTACCGATTTTGCACAATTTTTATGCAAAGTTGGGACTATAGGCGTGATAAACTTTTGCCGGAAACCGCTGCACAGGCGGATTTAGTAGTATGAACCCTAAAACATCTTCATACCATTAATTAAAGAGGGCCATCCTCAAGCGTTTACCACTGAAGCAAAATGTAAAAGGTCATTTTGAGGCGATGTCCAATTTACACAGTGCATTACAAATATTTGAAGATTCTAATTACTTTTGTTGTGATGAGTATTGTATAATAATAATATTAAACATGTACTAAATGCAGAGCAATACGAATTCTATTTTTGGTATGGGAAGCTTGCCCAATTACATAGCATATGATCAGATACATGGTCAAAATAGGCAAAAATACGATAGTAGGCCTATATTCTGGATTCACCAAAATATACCCTGTTTTTTGATATCGAGCACACAATCGTCAAAAACAACCGTATTTTTAAACATCACGAACATACAATGTTTGCAAACATAGTTTACAAATAACCCCTTTTTAGCGAAATTGGGGTTAACCATGCGTTATGTTTACCCAATGTATATGTGGTATTTTTATTTGTTTTGTTTCGTATGAGATCGTCAACCTTTCTTCTGTCAACCTTTACATTTGCTCTGGCACTGACATGCTTGTACCGATTTTGACCTAAGTTGGTCACAACCATCATTGACCATGCCCCTACATGTCACATGAAAATTGTGGGGTCAAAGGTCACGCAGGGGTCATAGGGGTCAAAAAAGTGATTTCAGCTAAAAATGCATCTTCTCCCACAAATTACGTAGGACAGTGACGCCACTTGCACAAATGCATTGTTATTACCCAGTGTCTATGGGGTGTACACATATTTGGGGTCAAAGGTCATTAAGGGGTCACTTCCGGTACAAATCGAAATATCTTCAAAAAATTTTATTAGCTAAGAAAAACATAGGAGAGTGATGGTATGTTCACACATGAATTGTGTTTACCCAATGTATATGTGGTATTTTTTTATTTGGGGTCAAAGGTTATTAAGGGGTCACTTCCTGTATAAAACAAAATATCTTCAAAAATTTTTATCGGCTAAGAAAAACATAACACACGGACGGTATATTCACACATGAATTGATGTCACCTAGTGTACACGTGGTATTTTTTCGGCGGAGTCAAAGGTCATTAAGGGGTCACTTTCGATGTCTGACCGAATACTTTCAAAATACTTCTTCAAAGGTTCTTTCGATAGTATTGATCAATTTTCTATAATAGATAATTGTCCTTTCCTTTTGATGCTAAAACGCTCGTTTATGTTGCATCAAGTAAATAATTAACTCAGATCCGTATAAATTGTAACAATTTAGCTCAGTGTCTTCTTTTAAAAAGAACTATGTTACGGGTTACACATTTTGGACTCGGAAGGTTAAGGTGATTAACTATTTTCCGGGACTCCTTTATCACCGCCTCTTCACTGGGCTCTTCATCATAAAAGGTACATACCACAAAATAGCTTTCCATAGACTTTACTGCGTGCAAAATAGGGGTCACGTTTTAGGCTATAAGTCGAGTTACGTCTTACTTTGAAATATATATTTGATATCATCTTAATCAGAACAAAATTCTGCATAACATATCTGAAAATGACACTGAATTTTAGGTCTATTTTTAAAGAAAAATAGCGCTATATAAAAGGCCCGATTTTCCTGTGTTTACGTCCGACTGCTAACCGCGTTTTGACCTCGTGTGTTCATGCGCTCATCATCGTAAACATCACTCAAATGTTTGCGTTTTCTGTTCAAATTAGTATAGAGATCACTTTCACAAGTTCTAGCAAAACACGATTTGCAACACTAAAAGTGTTAATATTGTACCGATTTTGCACAATTTTTATGCAAAGTTGGGACTATAGGCGTGATAAACTTTTGCCGGAAACCGCTGCACAGGCGGATTTAGTAGTATGAACCCTAAAACATCTTCATACCATTAATTAAAGAGGGCCATCCTCAAGCGTTTACCACTGAAGCAAAATGTAAAAGGTCATTTTGAGGCGATGTCCAATTTACACAGTGCATTACAAATATTTGAAGATTCTAATTACTTTTGTTGTGATGAGTATTGTATAATAATAATATTAAACATGTACTAAATGCAGAGCAATACGAATTCTATTTTTGGTATGGGAAGCTTGCCCAATTACATAGCATATGATCAGATACATGGTCAAAATAGGCAAAAATACGATAGTAGGCCTATATTCTGGATTCACCAAAATATACCCTGTTTTTGATATCGAGCACACAATCGTCAAAAACAACCGTATTTTTAAACATCACGAACATACAATGTTTGCAAACATAGTTTACAAATAACCCCTTTTTAGCGAAATTGGGGTTAACCATGCGTTATGTTTACCCAATGTATATGTGGTATTTTTATTTGGGTCAAAGGTCATTAAGGGGTCACTGCCGGTATAAAACGAAATACCAACAAATTTTATCAGCCCAGAAAAACAGCACAGTGATAGTATGTTCACAAATGAATTGTGTTTATATATAAGTGGTATTTTTATTTGGGGTCAAAGGTCATTAAGGGGTCACTGCCGGTCCGAGTCAAAGGTCATTTCCGGTATAAAACGAAATACCTTTAAAATGCACCTTCTCCCACAAATTACGTAGGACAGTGATGCCAATTACACACATGTATTGTTATTACCCAGTGTCTATGGGGTGTACACAGATTTGGGGTCAAAGGCCATTAAGGTGTCACTTCCGGTCTGAGACGAATAACCTTCAAATGCCCCTTCTGCCACAAATAACATGGCAAAGTAATGCCATGTGCACGCATACATTGACATTAGCCAATGTCACCCAATGTATATGTGGTATTTTTTATTTGGGGTCAAAGCTCATTAAGGGGTCACTTCCGATATAAAACGAAATACCTTTAAAATGCTTCTTCTTCCACAAATTACGTAGGACAGTGACGCCACTTGCACACATGCATTGTTATAACAGTGTCTATATGGTGTACACACATTTGGGGTCAAAGGTCAGTAAGGGTCACTTCCGGTATAAAACGATATACCTTCAAAATGCCCCTTCTGCCACAAAAAGCATAGCAAAGTGATGCCACGTGGACACGTGCATTGACATTAGCCAATGTCTATGGGGTTTTCATATATGTTGGGGTCAAAGTTGATTAAGGGGTCACAACACGGCTGTGTTCGTGGTCTTAGACCACAGCTAAGTCTAGTTGCACAGCCGCCATCGGCGCTGTGCATTCTTTTTACCGCGTTCTTGCACAGCCGCTATCAGCGCTGTGCATTCTTTTTACCGCGTTCTTCTTCTTCTTTTTCTTCTTCTTCTTCTGTCAACATCATGTTAATCAGCCATTGTTGCCACATGCTTTCAGCCATGTTGATCAAAGTTGGTCACTAGGACCATTGAGTAGTGCCACAACTGTCACATGATCATTTCTGGTCAAAGGTTATTCACTTCCGGTCAGTGGCCAAAAACGTGATTTTCACTAAAAATGCTTCTTCTTCCACATTTTACATAGCACCGTGACGTCACTTGCACACATGCATTGCCTAGTGTTTAAAAGTCCTTCACAGAATTGGGATCAAAGGTCATTAAGGGGTCACTTCCGGTAAAAGTATGAAAAATTTGTAAAAATATTCAAAAAATCACTGTCTTTACAAATTACATAGCAGAGATTCGCCATTAGCACATATGCATTGCTACTAGCCAGGGTCTTTAGGATGCCTACAGTTTTGGGGTCAAAGGTCATTAAGGGGTTACTTCCGGTCAAAAACCAAAATTATCAAAAAATTTAAAAAAAAAATTATTTCAAAATGTAAACAGACCAGAGTAATATAACCATTAGGGTGCATCTCTTGCCCCTCATGTTACCCAAATTTCTTGTCCCTAGTCTCAAAATGTGCCATTGGTCAAAATATTACCCGATACCAAATTTAAAATTATTCCGAAGTCGTTTAGGGGGGCCTCCGTGACGTTGAAATTGTTGGTCAATGGCCATACCATATGCATAAGGCAGCTATTTTGTTTTGCATGGTTAACATTAGAAATGACTGCTGCCTTATGTATTTTGTTCATGTAGTTAGGACTATTAATGATTCAAGATGTTAAAATAGTCTAACTCAACAAAATAAAACATAAGGGAGCTATCTACAGAGGTCAAGTTTATGTAAACATAAATGGCTGCCCTTTGCAGTCTTTACTGCGTAATTGTGAATTTGCTGAGATATACATATCTTTTCCTGTTTTCGTGCCAACTTTCCTGTTAGGCTGATACTACTACAGAAGAGTGATCGCACACTTGCACATTTATAAACTTTGCTCAATTTGCTGAGACAGCATCATGTTATATGTTAAAAAGAATGGAAGGCTGAGGTTCTTCAAATCTTCAGATCGGAGTTCTCAGCAGAGATGGTTTCATGAAGTTGTGAATTGCATTATTGTAGGTAGTGGTGAGCAAACTCAGAAGTTAAGTTAAAGATTCCAGAGCATTGTAGATGCTAGGCCAGGTGAATGGCAAAACTTTTGTTCCCAAGAGCTGCTTTGAGGTTCCAATCCAAGAACTACACATGTACCTCATGGAAATATTCATAGGCCTACAAAGGTTACTTGATGTATGATGTGAATCATATAATTTCAAAAAGTGCCAGTTTAATAATCATAGCTACATAAAAGAAAGTTGCAATGTAAAACCAAATCAAACAAAATGGTATGTTATACACTTTGCAGTTGCACTCTGCAGTGACAATTGAATATATGAATACAAAAGCCACCTAAGTCCATACTTAAACCAAATTGAGTTAAGCATTGGAAAGTGTTGCTTTACATAGGCCTGTCATATGTATGAAAGAACAACTCAAATTCATCCTCTGTGTTTATTGAGCATGTGAAAAATAGCATGTATGAAAGAATCACCAAATTCCATGATTTGAGTCTTGTAACACATTGATTAAAATCCAGTATGTATAAAAGTCCACTTGTAACACATTCATTGCTAGAGAGTGACTTTTGAAAAAAATGGGTTTAATAAAAGAAAGTGTGTGGTTTATATTACATGGCAGAATGCTTATCAACATTATACATACCTGTGCGCTTTATTTTGTATTATCTTACTAGTGGTAATCTCATTCTAACATTGTTGTCTTTGTATATGATTCAAAAAACCACCTAAGTCCACAATTTAAAATGAACCCCACGAAGTCCCTGAAATGCTAATCGTCATAACTAATACAGGTTAATCCACTCATTTGCACGTAAAACTTACCATATTGACCAGGTAAATCTAACTGAAGGAATTAAAATGATACACAGGTTTTTCTCTCAAAATCACTTCCTATGGACTTAGGTGGCTTTTGTATTCATGTATTCAATTGACAAAGTACCAACACAGGAGAAGCACTGGCTTAAACGGCTTCAACAAAGACAATGTATAAAGCCGAATGAGGTAAATGATCATGCCAGTACCAGTCGGAGATATCCAATCTCAAGATTTGAAGAACCTCAGTCCTGTGTGTGTTGTCTCATCAAATTCAGCAAGGTCTAGATGCAAGTGTGTGATCACTATAGTAGTAACTATCAGCTTAACGGTTCAAAGTTGGCATGGAAACAGGAAAGTTATGAATATTTAAGTAATTTCGCAATTACACAGTAAAGGCAGCAAAGGGCAGCCATTTATGTTTACATAAACTTGGTCCTTGTAGATAGCTCCTTACGTTTAATTTTGGGACATGGGCTTTTTTAACATCTTGATTCATAATAGTCTCAACTACATGAACAAAATACATAAGGCAGCAGTAATTTCTAATGTTAACCATGTATAGCAAAATAGCTGCCTTATGCATATGGTATGGCAATTGACCAACAATTTCAACGACACGGAGGCCCCCCTAAATGACTTCGGAATAATTTTAAATTTGGTATGGGGTTACCTGATGTATGCATGGTATTTTTATTTTGGGGGTCAAAGGTCATTAAGGGGTCACTTCCTGTTTTTAGTTAAATAACTTCAAGAATTTTTATCTCGACAACTAAACAATGTAGAATTTTTTAACAATACATTTTGTCGGTGTACATAAGGTTTGTTTTTCATTGAAGTCAAAGGTCATAAAGGGGGTCAAAGGGGTCAATCATAAATTTAAAAAAAATCAAAATCCATGTATAAGTTCTTATTAAGCTGAAATTCACCAGGAATATTCCTTATGACATCCTAAGCACTATGTAATATTTTTGCGGGGTCAAAGGTAATTAAGGGATCACTTCCGGTTCTCACAGATTCGGGGTCATAACTCATTTGTCACAGCTGGCTGTGCATGCTCGCGGTCGCAGGCGAACGCAATCAGATCTCGTTCTTTCTTCTGTCAACATTTTGCAGACCCCCCCTCTTGAAATTTACAAATTGCTCTAGCTCCGACATGCTTTCATGGATTTCAACCAAACTTAGACACACTCATCACTGGCACTTGCTACAAATGTCACATGATCAATTTCTGGTCAAAGATCATCCACTTCCGGTCAATGACCAAAAACGTGATTTTCAGTAAAAATGCTTCTTCATCCACATATTACATAGCATCGTGACGTCACTTGCACACATGCATCATCTATGGCCAGTGTATAAAAGTTGTTCACAGAATTGGGATCAAAGGTCAATAAGGGATCACTTCCGGTAAAAGTCTGAAAAATTTGTAAAAAATATTCAAAAAATCACTGTTTTTACAAATTATATAGCAGAGAGTCGCCATTAGCACACATGCATCGCTACTAACTAGGGTCTTTAGGATGCCTACAGTTTTGGGGTCAAAGGTCATTAAGGGGTTACTTCCTGTCAAAAACCAAAATTATCAAAAATGTTTAAAACATTTTTATCTCAAAATGTAAACAGACCATAATGATATAATCATCATACATGAATTAGTGTTATCTGATGTATGCATGGTATTTTTATTTTGGGGGTCAAAGGTCATTAAGGGGTCACTTCCTGTTTTTAGCTAAATAACTTTAAGAATTTTTATCTCAACACCTAATTTTAATAAAATAGGAACAATGCATTTTGTCGGTGTACATAAGGTTTTTTTTTTTTTCCATTGAGGTCAAAGGTCATTAACGGGGTCAAAAGGTCAATCATAAATTTAAAAAAAATCAAAATCCATGTATAAGTTCCGATTAAGCTGAAATTCACCAGGAATATTCCTTATGACATCCTAAGCACTATGTAATATTTTGCGGGGTCAAAGGTAATTAAGGGATCACTTCCGGTTCTCACAGATTCATTTGTCACTGCTGGCTGTGCATGCTCGCGGTCGCAGGCGAACGCAATCAGATCTCGTTCTTTCTTTCTTTGCACAGCCGCCATCGGCGCTGTGCATTGTTTTTACCGCGTTCTTCTTTCTTTCTTTCTTTCTTTCTTCTTCTTCTTCTGTCAACACTATGATCAGCCATCGTAGCCACGTGCTTTCAGGCATGTTGACCATACTTGGTCAGTATAACCGTTTGGTGGTGCCACATATGTCACATGATCAACTTCCGGTCAAATGTCATCCACTTCCGGTCAATGGCCAGAACTTGGATTTTCACTAAAAATGCTACTCCTCCCACATATTACATATCATCGTGACATCACTTACACACATGCATCATCTATATCCAGTGTCTAAAACTTGTTCACAGAATTGGGATCAAAGGTCATTAAGGGGTCACTTCCGGTAAAAGAATGACAAATTTGTAAAAAATATTCAAAAAATCACTGTCTTTGCAAATTACATAGCAGAGAGTCGCCATTAGCACACATGCATTGCTACTAGCTAGGGTCTTTAGGATGCCTACAGTTTTGGGGTCAAAGGTCATTAAGGGGTTACTTCCGGTCAAAAACCAAAATTATCAAAATTAAAAAAAAAAATTATCTCAAAATGTAAACAGACCAAAGTAATATAATCATCATACCTGAATTAGTGTTACCTGATGTATGCATGGTATTTTTATTTTGGGGGTCAAAGTTCATTAAGGGGTCACTGTCTGTTTTTAGCTAAGTAACTTCAAGAATTTTTATCTCAACAACTAAACATAGTAGAATTTTTTAATTAAAATTGGAACAATACATTTTGTCGGTGTATATAAAGTTTTTATTTTCATTCAGGTCAAAGGTCATTAAGGGGTCAAAAGGTCAATCATAAATTTAAAAAAAATCAAAATCCATGTATAAGTTCCGATTAAGCTGAAATTCACCAGGAATATTCCTTATGACATCCTAAGCACTATGTAATATTTTTGCGGGGTCAAA
The DNA here is from genome assembly GCF_039555335.1 of Amphiura filiformis. NCBI lineage: Eukaryota > Metazoa > Echinodermata > Ophiuroidea > Amphilepidida > Amphiuridae > Amphiura > Amphiura filiformis. The sequence continues at coordinate 44,223,372 of NC_092631.1, read as the reverse complement.
GGTAATTAAGGGATCACTTCCGGTTCTCACAGATTCGGGGTCATAACTCATTTGTCACTGCTGGCTGTGCATGCTCGCGGTCGCAGGCGAACGCAATCAGATCTCGTTCTTCTTCTGTCAACCATTACATTTGCTCTAGCACTCACACGCTTACATCGATTTTGACCTAACTTGGTCACAATGATCATTGACCGTGCCCCTACATGTCACATGAAACTTGTGGGGTCAATGGTCACGCAGGGGTCATAGGGGTCATAAACGTGATTTCAACTAAAAATGCATCTTCTCCCACAACTTTCATATGACAGCGACACCACTTGCACACATGAATTGTTATTAACCAGTGTATATGTGGTGTACACAGATTTGGGGTCAAAGGTTATTAAGGGGTCACTTCCGGTATAAAACGAAATACCTTCAAAAATTTTTATTAGCTAAACAAAACATAGGAGAGTAACGGTATGTTCACACATGAATTGTGGTTACCCAATGTATATGTCGTATTTTTTAATTGTGGGTCAAAGGTCATTAAGGGGTCACTTCCGGTATAAAACGAAATACCTTTAAAATGTATCTTCTCCCACAAATTACGTAGGACAGTGACGCCACTTGCACACATGCATTGTCATTACCCAGTGTCTACGGGGTGTACACAGATTTGGGGTCAAAGGTCATTAAGGGGCCTCTTCCGGTATAAATCGAAATATCTTCAAAAAAAATTATTAGCTAAGAAAAACATAGGACAGTGATGGTATGTTCACACATGAATTGTGTTTATCCAATGTATATATGGTATTTTTTATTTGAGGTCAAAGGTCATTAAGAGGTCATTTCCGGTATAAAACGAAATACCTTTAAAATGCATCTTCTCCCACAAATTACGCAGGACAGTGATGCCACTTACACACATGCATTGTTATTACCCAGATTTAGGGTCAAAGGTCATTAAGGGGTCACTTCCGGTCTGAGACGAAAAACCTTCAAAATGCCCCTTCTGCCACAAATAACATGGCAAAGTAATGCTACGTGCACGCATACATTGACATTAGCCAATGTCTATTGGGTTTTCATATATTTTGGGGTCAACGGTCATTAAGGGGTCACAACACGGCTGTGTTCGTGGTCTTAGACCACAGCTAAGTCTAGTTACACAGCCGTGACGTTAGTCACGGCTGTGTCTTTTTTCTTACAGGTTCTTTCTTCTTCTTTCTGTCAACCATTACATTTGCTCTAGCACTGACATGCTTACATCGATTTTGACATAATTTGGTCACAATGATCATTGACCGTGCTTCTATAGGTCACATGAAACTTGTGGGGTCAAAGGTCACGCAGGGGTCAAAGGGGTCAAAAACGTGATTTCAACTAAAAATGCATCTTCTCCCACAACTTACGTATGACAGCGACGCCACTTGCACACATGAATTGTTATTAACCAGTGTCTATATGATGTACACAGATTTGGGGTCAAAGGTCATTAAGGGGTCACTTCCGGTATAAAAAGAAATACATTCAAAAAGTTTTATTAGCTAAGAAAAACAAAGGAGAGTGATGGTATGTTCACACATGAATTGTGTTTACCCAATGTATATATAGTATTTTTTTATTTGGGGTCAAATGTCATTAAGGGGTCATTTCCGGTTTAAAACGAAATACCTTTGAAATGCATCTTCTCCCACAAATTACGTAGGACAATGATGCCACTTGAACACATGCATTGTTATTACCCAGTGTCTATGGGGTGTACACAGATTTGAGGTGAAAGGTCATTAAGGGGTCACTTCCGGTATAAATCGAAATATTTTCAAAAAATTGTATTAGCTAAGAAAAACGTAGGAGAGTGATGGTATGTTCACACATGAATTGTATTTACATAATGTATATATGATATATTTTTATTTGGGGTCAAAGGTCATTAAGGGGTCATTTCCGGTATAAAACGAAATACCTTAAAAATGCATCTTCTCCCACAAATTACGTAGGACAGTGATGCCACTTGCACATATGCATTGTTATTACCCAGTGTTTATGGGGTGTACACAGATTTGGGGTCAAAGGTCATTAAGGGATCACTTCCGGTATAAAACGACATTACTTAAAAAAAACTTTAGCACAAAGACGGTACATTCACACATAAATTGATGTTACTCAGTGTATACGTGGTATTTTTATTTGGGGTAAAAGGTCATTAAGGGGTCACTTCCGGTCGGAAAAAAAATGCCCCTTCTGCCAAAAATAACATGGCAAAGTGATGCTACGTGCACATATACATTGACATTAGCCAATGTCTATGGGGTTTTCATATATTTTGGGGTCAAAGGTAATTAAGGGGTCACAACACGGCTGTGTTCGTGGTCTTAGACCACAGCTAAGTCTAGTTACACAGCCGTGTCTTTTTTCTTACAGGTTCTTTCTTTCTTCTGTCAACCATTACATTTGCTCTAGCACACACATGCTCATTAAGGGATCACTTCCGGTATAAAAGGAAATACCTTTAAAATGCATCTTCTTCCACAAAATATGTGGGACAGAGACGCCACTAGCACACATGCATCGTTATTACCCAGTGTCTATGGGGTGTACACAGATTTGGGGTCAAAGGTCATTAAGGGGTCACTTCCGGTATAAAACGAAATACCTTCAAAACATTTTATTAGCTAAGTAAAACATGGGACAGTAACGGTATGTTCACACATGATCTGCAGTCACCCAATGTATATGTGGTATTTTTTTATTTGGGGTCAAATCTCATTAAGGGGTCACTTCCGGTATAAAACGAAAAACCTTTAAAATGCATCTTCGCCCACAAATTACGTAGGACAGTGATGCCACTTGCACACATGCATTGTTATAACACAGTATCTATATGGTGGACACACATTTGGGGTCAAAGGTCAGTAAGTGGTCACTTCCGGTATAAAACGATATACCTTCAAAATGCCCCTTCTGCAACAAAAAGCATAGCAAAGTGATGCCACATGGACACGTGCATTGACATTAGCCAATGTCTATGGGGTTGTCATATATGTTGGGGTCAAAGGTGATTAAGGGGTCACAACACGGCTGTGTTCGTGGTCTATCTTCGCCCACAAATTACGTAGGACAGTGATGCCACTTGCACACATGCATTGTTATAACACAGTATCTATATGGTGGACACACATTTGGGGTCAAAGGTCAGTAAGTGGTCACTTCCGGTATAAAACGATATTTCTTCAAAATGCCCTTCTGCAACAAAAGCATAGCAAAGTGATGCCACATGGACACGTGCATTGACATTAGCCAATGTCTATGGGGTTGTCATATATGTTGGGGTCAAAGGTGATTAAGGGGTCACAACACGGCTGTGTTCGTGGTCTTAGACCACAGCTAAGTCTAGTGATGTCTATATAGCATCCGTAAATTAGTTCACCAGGACCGTTAATAAATGTATAGTTCAAAATTCAAAATAAATCCAAGTTTAAAGAGAAATATTTCCTTCTTTTTTGTGAACAATCCTAAACAACTTAACAGCGCCATCAACCTCTGCTCCAACAGGAAGCAATATTCCATGTGTTGAAATTGGACATTCAACTTGAGCACTTTCTATTACGGTCTGTCTTTTGAGAACATTATTTGTTAGTAAAACTTTCATTATTCGAGGAACGTAACGTCACACTTGGATATGTATTAAGGTATTTTAAACTATATTTCAATTTGAGGAAGTATAGTGTTAACTTTAATAATAATTTAATCTTAAGTATTTCCCTCTTTTATAATTTTAGTAGAAGGTCAAGTTTGACAAGTTTGAGGTGGACGAGGCTATCTGGGTTGAGTTTTGACTTAAACAACTAATACCAATAGTTTGCTTTAAAAACAACCGGAGCACAATACGTTACAAAAATGTATAGAGCCCAATATGTACCAAAAATTAAAAAAAAATTGAAGTCCAGAGAAAAAGCACGGTCAAATGATTTGTGACGTGTCATGTCAAAAGGAGACACTTTTGGGCAGGATCGTAAATGGAGAAATATCCAAAAATCTGCCGGTATGTGATTTTGGGTTTGTTGCGATTTTGTGATGTTATTGAAGTTAAAAATATTGTCTGATAGTTTCAGACCGGAATATAATTGGCATCTTCCATTTTTGAGACATTTTTCAAGTTATTTCCTACTCTCAAAATGGTCAATAATATTTTTAAAGGCCGAATTTTAATTTTATAATACCATAATTTCCGAACTCAATTTCTTCGCTTAGTAATGTCTGATTTCATTGGGGAAAAGGCGTTGTGGAGCAAAATATCTCTATGATTAAAATATGCAAAAATCTCAAAATTCATAACCTGCCCAAAAGTATCTCCTTTTGACATGACACGTCACATTTGTTCTAGGAAGACTCAAAATGAGTGACGGGGTCAATTTAAAGTAATTATATAACAAACACAGGCACCTACTACCCATGATTGGCTTTAAAACAATCAGAGCTCAATACGTAAAAAAAAAAATCTACGTCACGAGAAACACTGTCAAAATAGTTGTTCTCGAAAGACTCAAAATGGCTCAAAATGAGTTCACTGGGTCAATATAAACTAATTATATAACAGACGCAGGCACCTATTACCCATGAGTGGCTTTAAAACAATCAAAGCTTAATACGTAACAAAAATAGTATACGTCTAGAGAATAAAAACACTGCCAAATAACTTATTCTTTAAAGACTCAAAATGACTTAAAATGAGTTACTGGGTCAATTTAAATTAATACTATAATAAAGAAGTACACTTACTACACATGTTTTGAAACAATCAGATCCCAATGCGTAACCAAATTCAAAGTCAGGGGAAAAGCACTGAAAAAATATGAATAATTTGTTCTAAAAAGACTCAAAATGAGTTTACTAGGTCAATATAAAGACAAATACATACACCTCATACCCATAATTTGCTCTAAAAACAACCAGGGCCCAATACGTAACAAACAAAATTACGTCTAGAGAAAAAAACAACACTGTCAAATCATTTATTCTAGAAATACTCAAAATAACTCAAAATGAGTTACTAGTCAATAAACTAATTTTATAACAACAAAATTCACCTAATAACCCAAATTTGCTTTAAAAACAATCACCTACTACCCATGAGTATTTTTTTAAACAATCAGAGCCCAATACGTATCAAAATAAATAAACGCTGTCAAAAAATTTGTTCAAGAATGCTTCAAAATGACTCAAAATGAGTTACTGGGGTCAATATATAGTAGTTCTAGAACAAAGACATGCACCAACTAACCATAATTGGCTATAAAACCAACCAGAATCCAATACGTAACAAACAAGTCCAGAGAAAGAAAAACTCTCAAATAATTTGTTCTAGAAAGACTCAAAATGACTCAAAATGAGTTAATGGGTCAAAATAAAGTAATTATAATATAACAAACACATGCACAGTATAAAATAATTCAATAGAAAACTCATCCCCTACAATTTCCTTTAAAAGAGCCAGAGCCTAAAATGTAACGAACCCATGTTTTCACTAGAGAGGTAGGGAGTATGAAAATGTAATTGTTATAATATTTTTAGTTTTATTACGTATTGCTTATTATTTATTTAATACGTATACATTGTTTTTACAAGTTAAAAAAAAACAATACGTAAGAAAATCAATATTATTTTATCATTACAGAGGGAAGGAGTATGAATAAATTAATTTTAATTCTATTTAGTTTTGTTACGTATTGGGCGGGATGATTTATATGTTGCCAGTTTTGCCATGTAGAAGAAGTTGAACTCAATTGTTACGTATTGGGCATATTTTACGTATTGAGCTCTTACATGCGATCCGCTACTCAAAACAAAGACATAATCACTTCCGGGAAATGTCAACAAGCTGCTTCGCGGGAAAAGGAGTGGACCAAGTCACTTGTGATCAAGTCATCAGCCCCGATGGCGAAAGTTTAAGTCGTGAGTATCCATTTAAAGGGCAGGTCTATTGCTCGGACAACATCATATCATTGGCAACCTAATAATTATGGGGACAATGAAAATGACTCCTTTTTTGAGAAAATAAGACGTTTAAAATCGATATTTCGCAAAAAAATAACTTAAGCGGTGAGTTCCTTTGAACGAGACAGATTTGGCCTAGAAACACGATGACGTCATGAAATGAGATGTGCCCGCGTCTGAAAAGGGACTATAAACGCTCTCAATGGACAGAACGTATACTGTTGTTGTTCACAGAAAAAAAATCCAAATTAAGTATTACACATTTAATGGTTTTTATACATATGGATGAAATCAGCCGCTTCTTTTTTTATATATTAGACAATTGTGATATTACAATTCATATGTATATCAATATCATGAGAAATATTAGGCCTAAAAATAAATACATAATATGAGCTTAGAATTTCATCTGAGACTAGCATATAAACCATGTTAAGTCCACAAACGCATGTATCTGATTTCCCTGTATATTGCAATGCTATAGTTTCAGTTGAATGAAATATTACAAAGCAAACGCATAGTAACAATACTGTGTGAGTTTTGTTCCCGAAATGACAACAATAGTGTGCATATTGTTATGCAGCATTGTTATGGTAAGTGATAGTACAACTCATTTTTGCTAATGTCAAACTTGTCAAAGTGATCATGATTGTATGATGAGAGCATGATAAAGTGCCCGCTTCATTTACCTACGACATCAGCCAAACCTGGGGAGAACACGTACGCTTTAAACGGGGGAAGAACACGTACGAGGCTGAACTTTACCCACACAATTTCTCCTTTTTCAGGAGAAATACGCACAACAAATTGCAACAAGTGTCAACTTGTAATGTAATAATTATTCTCTTCGAATAGAGATAAACTTGTTTTTGCAATAGACCTGCCCTTTAATGGATTTGTCAAGCAAAAATGTTTGAACTACTTGCTAATTATGTTATGTAAATGTTGTAATGATCCATGGGATTCCCGGGAGAACAGATGATTATTGCAATCGATCGAGTGCCCTAGATTAAAGAAGAAACAGAAAAAAGACCCCTGGCTTAATGACATTTGACCCCAAAATCTACGAAAACCCCATAGACATTGGCTTATGTCAATGCCAGAACCGGAAGTAACCCTTAATGACATTTGACCCCAAACAAAAATACCACATATACATTAAGGTAAACATAGTTCGTGTGTGCACAAAACCGCACTCTCCAATGTTTTTTCTTGTGTATTACTCTGCGCTTAAATGGAGTCCGATGGCGTCGCCAACAGGCACCAAATTGATTCACGGGCGGCGCCATATTGGAAAAGTAAAGAAAAATGCTGCTGCCACCACGATAGTACTAAAAGCTACGTAAAAAAAATATGCGTAGTGCTGTGGAGACTTATGCTAATTAAAGAAAAATGCTGCTGCCATATACGTCCACATGTTGCAAGCGTGAAGATCGCTGACCTCACATCGACGAACGGAGTTGCAATTCCATCGCACTTCGTGCTCTATTCTTCTTCCATGATGAAAGCTTACAAGTTGAATTCAGTATTTTCAGATAGCGACTAAATTTTGCCGGTTTATTGATGATATTAACAGAGAAATCATCGAAGTTTTTGTAAGGCTTAGTGACAATGATTAACTGACATTTCCTCGTGAACTAATCGTGAATTATACGATCTTTGGCTTCTTTTTGTTGTTGAAAGGGATTCAATCATGTTTCACCGTTGTTCATCACCGTTTAACAACGATGCGGCCGCGTCGTCTGCGTGGTTTACTTCGCGAGGGCAGCGCGAAGTAAACCACGCAGACGCGCCGGACGCTTTAAAATTCTCTTTAAATTGCCGGACGCGAGTTGTTAAACGGTGATGAACAACGGTGAAACATTATTGAATCCCTAAATTTACAACCGTACAAGAGGCGAAATCAGTAACTTTTTGCAGAAGCTTCGAAGATTTGCAATTTAAAGAGAATTGGCCATTGCTCATTCTATAGTATATGGCCAATATAAGTGTGCTCTTTCATTCATTTATAAATACAATTTTAAATTTAAATTTTTAAATTAAAAACAGCTTTCGAGTGATACCAAAGTACGTATACCACGTAGGCCTATGCATTTAAGTATGTGATCATTCTCCGTTGGATATTGATACCAATGTAATTGTAAGACATCAGTGATTACACTGCACTGGGTGGATTTATACAATTCAACAGTCAACTATTACCAATTTCATAATCCCCAGATACTCCATTGCTTTTATCCCGCACACGAATTCCCCAATAAACTATGAGAAATTAGTCCGTGAAAAATATGTGATCGATTGAAAAATCCGTGAAAAATCTGTGTTGGACTTGGATTTCATATTGTTCACGGATTTTCAACCGATAATAATAATAATAATAATAATAATAATAATTACAAATAAATTCTATAACAATATAATACAAAAGTAATAAACTATACAATAGATAAAATCAAACAACATGCTACACATAACCAAGGCAGTAATAACATCAAAACATTGCTTAAAAAGTTATACCATAGAACAATATTTCTTAAACTATACATTTGCAATCAAAAACATACACATAAGGCAAGCATATAAATCATTGTAATAACAATTAAAAAACACTACTGGAAAAAGATTATGCAAGGAAACCGATCAGAGATTTGTATAAATGTGCCTTATAGGCTAGTCCAATTTAAAAAAAATACCAACCACTAATTGCAACATAATTCATTTTGCATGCGTCCATCTCCCAAACGCACACACAAAAACGTATCAAATGTCCTCCAAAATCCAAGTAGTGGAAGAGTGCCTAATTTGCATAATTCCAAGATGGCTGCTTATGTAGGGGTGAAATTTCAAATTTGGTCAAATCTTGCTAAAAACATATATATATATTAATATATATTGCTCTTGTCATAAGGATTTCGAAAAAAGTATAGTTTGACCTATCTCCGATGTAAATTTCTTGAGTTATAGGGGGTACTGGTGTGCGCCCTCAATTGTGCGCCCTCAAGTTGGTGTGGACGTTCCTAACGAGATCTGGGAACATCCCAAATTTTATCGCTCAAAATACCATCTTTTGAGTCGATTTCCACACTGAATCGCCACGTAGTGCTATAGAACTAACATCAGAAATAATTTGTAGCACATATTTGAGGGTTTTTTGTGCGTGTTTGTGGAGATTGAACTGGATTAAAATCCGACCACCAGTTGCTTGTGCTTTCAATTGGAATTAACATCATCCAAGATGGCGGCTCGCTACCTTTTCCACAGCGGACCTGAAATGTCTACGATGCAGTGCTAAGTATTTACGCAAATGGCCGGGTGTAGTGTATAGTAGGTGTGGGTTGTGACGGGTAACCCTATATTATTTGTCATCATGAGGGTCGTAGTTGTGTATACCATCATCACATTTCTGTGTTTGGTGACCTGTTATTCTGTTACAAAACCCACCCCTTTTGCTGCACATGAAAATCATGATATTGCTGATATTGAGTCAATTTAAAACAGATACATATTGTGAATTTAAACATGTCCATGAAAGCTTTGTATGGTACCATGACATCCCTAAGATCATGTTTACTTTTAGATTCTTCCCAGCAAATCTGATTACTACTTGGTAAAAACAAAAACCCATCAAGTTGTAATGGGAAGATGAAAATTCTGGTATATCTTTGCTTATTATATATCATTCAAACCGGTGATACAGAATTAAATCCCGGACCAGAGTTCCCTTGTAAGATCTGTCAAAAGGAATGTGACTGGAGCAAATATGCTGTCCAATGTGATTCATGTGATCACTGGTACCATGCCGAGTGTATGAACATGCATACAGTTGTTTATCATGCACTGGAGGATAGTAATATAACCTGGATGTGTTGCGATTGAGGTATGCCCAATTTTGCTAGCTCGCTTTTTAGTTCACGCTCAACCATCTTGTCTAATAGCTTCAGTTCACTTGCGTCGCTTAGTACTGAAGATGAAATTGGCTTATTATCACCAGTCGCAGCATCATCCCCAATCCAAAAACTCATGAAGAAATGCATACTGGTTAAAGAAGGAAAAAATGGCCTCAAAAACCCAAAAATAAGAACATCCGTAAATCTGGCCAAGTGAAGGTTATGGTATTGAACTTCCAGAGTGTCAATAACAAGGTTGCTGAACTCGCCATCTGTGTTGACTCCCACCAACCAGATGTACTCATCGGTACTGAATCGTGGTTGTCAGCTGAGGTCAGCAACAGTGAGATTTTTCCTCCTGACTATTCAGTCATAAGGAAAGATAGGCCACCAAACGTGAAAGGTCAAAGTCACGGTGATATTTTCATTGCTGTTAAAAATGACCTCATATTTTCGCATCGTGCTGATCTTGATGTTGATTGTGAGATCCTTTGGATCCAGCTTAAGCTAATCAACACAAAAACATCCTTATTGGAGCCTTTTATAGGCCACCTGATTCTGGCTCTGATATTTTAGACCTGATGCAGCAATCCTTATCCAAAATTGACCTATCCAAAGGTCCCCAAATCTGGCTGGCAGGTGATTTTAACCTATCCCACATCGAGTGGGACAGCCAGTCCACACTACCCGGTTGTCGAAAACCAGGGCTGTGTCGTCAGCTTATTGAAATCTCAAATGATTTTGGACTTGATCATGTTGTGAAATACCCCACCAGAGGGGACAACATTTTGGATTTATTTTTCACAACCAATTATTCTCTTGTCGAGAAAACCAGAGTTTTGCCGGGAATGAGCGATCACAACGGTATTCCTTTGATCACCATTGACACTAAACCAAAAACAAACAAAACTAAGCCTAGAAGAGTTTTTTCAATTCTTTAAGGCAGACTGGTCAAGCATCAAACATGACTTGGCTGAAATGAGTTCAGACTTTTGTGATATCGTCCCTGATCTTGTGTCAGCTAATGAGCTTTAGATGGATTTTAAAAACAGAATCCAAGAGACCACTGAGAAAAATGTGCCATCACCTTTGGTTTCAGGTGGTAAGAAATTACCCTGGGTTGATCAAAAATGCCCTGAGACACAAGCATAAAGCCTATAATAAAGCAAGGGCATCACATTCCACTGAGGACTGGGAGATATTCAGATCTCTCAGAAAACATGTCAACCGCCTCACTAGAAGTAAGTACAGGAGTTACATCAGAGATGTTTGTCAAACAAAAAATTTTGGTATCTGATAAAAAGCTTGAAAAATGATATCTTTGGTATACCAACCTTAAAATCAGATGGTAATACCATCAATGACAACAAAAAGAAAGCCCAAACTGCCAATTTGAAACAGTTTTCACACAGGAGAAAATGAACAATATACCTAGTATCAATTCAACCAAATTCCCACCTATGCCTGACATTGACATTAGGACCGACGCACAGTGGGCCAGGGCGGAATCAAAGTGTGCCAAAATTAAAATTTGGTGAATGTGGATTTTCCAAACTTTTTCAGTTGTTTGAGAAAGAAAACATTCTGAAGTATATTATTTGGCCCATAATTTATGTTTCGATGGATTTCATAAGTGTCGTTTAGTTATGACTTTGCCCCAAAAGTGTTATATTTTCTCTTAAAATGGTAAAAGTGTGAATTTTGAAAACAACTAATGTAACGTTAGTAAATGAGAAACTGATTTCTTACCATTGTGCATATGTCATACCTAATAGTAGTCAAACCAGATTATTCAAGCGAAAATATAAATAATTGTATAATCAGGAGTAATGAGGGGGCTAATTTGGTGAAATACGGTAAAAATATGCATTTTTGGGAAAAAATAGAAATTTAGTTTGGATTCCTGTCGATTCCTGTTCAAAAAATAATGTTATCATTTGTAGACAAGTCTTAGAACTATGTTGATGGCAATGGTTTTTGCAAATATTTGCCAGCCTGCATTCCAGGGCCCATACAATGTACCCTATTTGCTCACATTTCAGCTGATTTTGATGGATCAGTACGGCGTACGGGTTTATCATGTCATGTGCATAGCGCCCTGATATTGCTTAAATACCCTGGGGATTTTGCGGTTTTCACTACAACTCTGCTCTAAGAAATAGCATAAGGTCTCAATATTTTAAAACATCATTGATCGAGATAAAACAAAATCATGGAATCTTTATCAAAACTTTTTTATGCTGCTTATGCAGCAGGCTCACTTTCAGATATAAATTTATCATACCATGTTTGTATGGATGCTTTGCACATTCATCATAGAATTGACCTTCCAGATAACATAGCTTAACATTTTGAAAGGTATTAAAAGACAGTAAAAAGCATTCTTTATCGTTTACGTGAACGATGGAATAACTGTAGACACTATGTGGATCATTTCACACTCAAAATAAAGACTGGCTTAACCAGAAACTGACATTTGATGAAGAACTCCAATGCAGCAGCTGAACTTTCAGCTGCAGAGGTTCGTAGCACTTCTCATTCTGAAGGAACTTCATCAGCACCAGCACCTCCTAGGAGGGCCGAGACGTCCATCGAATATGTGGGAGGCACTGTCGATCGTTCAAAGAAAAGGAAGGCACATGATCTTTTAGAAGAAAAAGAGCCTGATATACGCAGCATCACAAGGAATATGCTAACTGTACATTTGGATTAGTTTTAATCATGATAATGGTATAGGGGGCCTATATCATAAAACAATTTCGTGAAAGTAGCTCAGTTTCACAGTTCATATGAAAAACCCTAAGCTCTGTGCTGAAATTAAGGACATGTGATAAAGTTGTGGTCGTTTTGGTCGGAAAAATAATTGTTTTTAAAATTATGAATATCAGGGGATTAGAGTAGGCCTATTCTAAGCCTTTTGATTGAAACGTACATTCATATATTACATGCACATTCTATTCTGCTTTGAACATCCAAATAAATTATAGAATTTATGAAAGAAACTCAAGACACAAGAACCCCATGGTCTGCCAATTTTAAACGTGACATCTAGATTTGGCATTACGTCTAGGCCTACTTGAAAAAAAATCTAATTCACATTCGCCTATATAGCGAACGACCAAATCACGTGTCTGTAATGGAGAATTGCAATTTGAATCAAATTATTTAGTGTCGTTTGTGATGACGTTGAAGTTGTAACATCCGGGGTGGGAATCTTCCATTGACATGGTATACGTATTATGTGCTTGCCTTTTGGGGTGCTTTTTTGCCAATTTTGGTAAAGCGATGGGTGGGTTTTCACCATAGACGAAAACGCCCAGTATTATTGTGTATTTTGATAAACATATTGGTAAAAGCACCCAATTTGAGCAAAATCGGTTGCTTTTTCAAGGAAATTGGTATATTGATGGGTTGCAAATTAGGGCCGAAATTACGTTTAAGACAATGGCAACGTTTTGGAGTCCGGCAGGAAGAATCACCTAAAATTTTTCCCCCACCCCCCGGGCCCACCCCAACATTTAGTCTGGTTGGTTGTTTGTTTGCTTATATTAAACAATTACAATGTCTGCATTTTATTGATGTCATACGTATTAGAAAATGCCGTCAGAGAATTTTGCAATCCGTATAACCTTGAATATGCTATTTGATAATACTTTTCCAATCGGACATTTGAATCACTGTTGTAAGAGTAATTAACCAATCACGGCTCGTTATTTTAATGACGTCATATGCCTTGGAAAATGGCTCTATTGGATTCCGCAGTCCTTAAAACCCCCGATTTGAAAGTTTTTATAATACTTCTTACACAGGCATTTGAATTATTGCTGGAGGAATAATTGACCAATCATATATCAGCATATTAATGACGTCATACGCTTTCCAAAATGTCATCATTGAATTTTGCTCCCCTTGGAACCCCTATTTTGCTTTTTCAATTAAAATTTTAACATGTATCATTTGAAATACTGTTGTAAAAATAATCGACCAATCACCGTTCAGCATTTTTATGACGTCATACATTTCTAAAAATGCTTCCATTGAATTCTGCAGCCTCGAAAACCCCTAATATTGTCATTTTACCGTGTTTGTATGCGTTTGATTGTCCGTTTATAATTTTGGCACACTTTGAGGCGATTCTGGCCCACTGTGCGACGGTGTGACAAAGCTTCTGCTTGACCTTGACGTGACCAAAGCGACTGCACCGGACGGCATACCTGCCCGTATTCTGAAGATGGGAGCGGCTGAAATCGCACCGGCACTTACAACCATCTTCAGACGTTCTCTTGAAACAGGCATTCTGCCTGATGATTGGAGATGCACGAATATATATATCTCCAATCTTCAAGAAAGGGCACCGCACGAAACCTGCAATATATAGACCGGTTTCCCTTACGTCTATAAGTTGCAAGGTCATGGAGCATGTTATTCATTCAAATATCATGCGCCATCTTGACCATTTTGATATATTGACTGACCAGTAACACGGCTTTCGTCGTAATCGCTCGTGCGAGTCCCAACACAATAGGCTTATGCTGAAGCTTGACCACTATGGCATACGCGGACCCATACATGCCTGGATTTCAGACTTCCTAATGCGAAGACAGCAGAGGGTTGTCATTGGAGGTGAGAATTCGGACTGGGTACGTGTCCAATCAGGCCTACCGCAGGGCACAGTACTCGGTCCGTTACTTTTTCTCTTATATATTAATGACCTACCGGACAACATCACCTCCACGGTTCGACTATTCGCCGACGACTGTGTTATTTACCGGACAAATACGAACGACTTTGACGCTGACGAACTGCAGACAGACATTGACCGGTTATCAGAGTGGGAAAAAAAGTGGCAGATGAAGTTTAACCCAGAGAAATGACTCATTCACATAACCCTAAAAATCACAGTTACTCACTTGCAAACACCATCCTCCAGGAAACAAACTCACACTCATACCTTGGAGTAGAGATATCCAATGATCTAAAATGGAACAAACATATTAATAATATAGCAGCAAAAAGTAACAGGGCTCTGGGTTTTGTAAAAAAGGAACTTACACTCATGTACATAAGACATCAAGCAACTAGCCTATCAGTCATTAGTAAGACCATCATTGGAATACAGCTCGGCGGTATGGGATCCCTTCGTCAAACACAACTACGACAGGAGAGCAAGTGTCACAGAAATGCTTAAGAACTCAAACTGGTCGACACTCCAACAAAGACGCAAGATAGCTAGACTTTCAACATTCCAGAAATCATATCAGGGTTACCTGTCCATCCCTATCCGAACACTACTACGCCCGGTCACGCGTCCTACTCGCCGTACCCACAGCAAATCATTCATATAACTGTCAACAAAAAAGGACTGCTTTAAGAACTCCTTCATACCTAGAACACTAAAGGAGTGGAATAGCTTGCCTGAGTCAATCGTCAGCATTGAAGAACCCAAGCAGTTCAAAGCACAAGTAACAAATCTCCAATAGCTCAACCATTAAGCGCACACCATTTTCCGGTTCGCCTTCCCCACTAGGGGTGTTGAACTGTACCTTGGACCATATTGCAATTGTATACGCCCGTGGGCCCAAAATGTGACCTTGACGTGTTTGCCTGTAACTCAAGAACTATAGGCTTATGTCGGATATTAGTCAACCTCACATTTATAACTATATTTTGTCTGAATCCTTATGATGATAGCAATACAATGGTATGGTTGTTAACAAGATTTGACTAACTTTGAATTAGATGCTGTTCACTACTTGAATTTTTTGGGACTTTCGATATGCTTTCATGAAATGAATGGAGAAAAAATGGATCCTGTTGTAATTAGTGGTGGGTTAACCCTTTACTTGTCTTAATTTGACTAACCTATTAGTATACGCCTGATTACGCCAGTGTAATGAGGAAACTAGTCTTTGAATTAGTACACTAGCAATAAAAAATATTGAAATAGTTACACAAATCATATTTATATCATATTTACCTGAAAACTCTTTTGGTTTTAATATTTCCAATACAATATTTTGCCGACAGTCATTGGGTTGGAGTGATGCTCTGTGTTAAAATTGCGAATGTCGGTTTTCATATTTGTTCTTGCTGGTGTACATAGCTCTTTATCTTCTGGTATATTATGTTTTTCTTGTGCCGCCATGTCCCTCCTTTTGCTTAGCAGATGTTTGGTTTCTTGACTAAGCTTGTCTGGATTTCCTTTTCTTTTGGAACCAGCCACCTCATGTGCCTTTGTAGCTACTGCATCACTAATGTCTTCATACATGATTTCAACACATTCTTCTACTTCCAATCCTTCAAATCTGTTTTTCAGTTCAAAGATGTATTTCTCCTCCTGTAACTTGTTTAAGTCAATGACCTTTTTCTTGATAAAATTCCTCCTTTCTTTACAGATATTGAAGGTTGCTATACATCGAATCTATCTGTAATCACTTCCTGTTGAAAATCTGTTGACTGACTACTGAGATATCTAGCAAAGTTTGTTGTCTGTTACATAGAATATAGTTGATTTCATTCTTGTGAAGCCCATTTGGGCTCATTCAGGTCCACTTATGGCTTTCTTTCTTTTTGAAGAATGTATTCCCTATTTTCAGTTTATTTGCCTCTGCAAAATCTACTAAAAGATCCCCTCGTTCATTGCTCTTCTTGTATCCGAAGTTGCCAACTGATGTTTGTTTTACAACTTGAGCGTTAAAGTCTCCCATAACGATTTAAAAATGTGTCTTTTCCTCTTCCATGAGTTTATACTTCCTCATTAACTCGACCACTTCTTCCTCATCATGATTTGTGTTACAATAATATGGTGGATAACTACCCGTGGCGATTCATAGTAATAGCGCCATATATTGGCGATAGTAATTGTTATGAAGTAAGGCATGCTGGGAAGGTTATTGTTATGGACCAGCCATCTTGACTAAATAGAAATGTTAATATTTGAGAAACACACATCTCTTTGTGGCTTTATTTATTGTTAAGGATCCTTAAGAAACATGGTGTCATCAGCGGAAACGATTCCACAACAGAAATTCCGTTGCTATTATATAGGTACGCTAAAGTGACTTTCGGGACATTTTCTTACCGTCGTGTTTGTGAACTTTTGCAAGTGTTCAGCAAAGCTGATTGTATTAAGGAAGGTTTTCTCCAGTGCGAGTTAGATGAAAGTTCGTCACTCCTCAACCTGTTTCAGACACCGTGGGGTCGGTTTCGTTACAAGAGGTTGCCTTTAGGGCTGGCACCCTCGCCAGGACTATTTCAGGCCCGACTGGATCAGTGCCTAGAAGGCTTAAGCGGCATCTATACTATCGCAGATAACATCCTGATCACAGGGCAAGGGGAAACCCTTGAAGGCGCTTATCGTGATCATGATGAGAACATGAAGAACGATACAGAAAATGAAAATGATTCGAGTACAAAAGTGAACAAGTCAAGTTCATTGGCCATCTGCTTACACAAGAGGACCAAGGTAAATTGTCCCGACTCTGGATTCCCTCACAAAACTAAATCAATAGGACCAAGGTAGACTTTCCTGACTCTGGATGGCCTCACAAAACTAAATCAAGAGGATCAAGGTAAACTTTCCCGACTCTGGATTCCCTTACAAAACTAAAGCAATAGGACCAAGGTAGACTTTCCCGACTCTGGATGCCCTCACAAAACTAAATCAAGAGGATCAAGGTAAACTTTCCCGACTCTGGATTCCCTTACAAAACTAAACCAAGGGGATCAAAGTAAACTTTCCCGACTCTGGATTCCCTCACAAAACTAAATCAATAGGACCAAGGTAGACTTTCCCGACTCTGGATGCCCTCACAAAAATAATTCAATAGGACCAAGGTAGACTTTCCCGACTCTGGATGCCCTCACAAAACTAAATCAAGAGGATCAAGGTTGTCTTTCCTGACACTGGATTCCCTCACAAAACTAAACCAAGGGATCAAGGTTGTCTTTCCTGACACTGGATGCCCTCATAAACCTAAATCAAGAGGATACTTTCCCGACCCTGGATTCCCCCACAAAACTAAATCAAGAGGACCAAGGTAAATTTTTCCGACAAGAGGTTCAATGTAAACTGGATGACCTCACACAACTAAATTAAGACGATCTTTCACACTCTAGATGTCCGCACAAAACTAAATCAAGAGGATCAATGAAGGTCTTTTCAGACTGTGGTATAGACTTTCCAGACTGTGGATGCTCTCACAAAACTAAGTCAAGAGGACCAAATTGTAGACTTTCCCGATTGTTCATAGTCTCACAAAACTAAATTATTTTAGCCTTGTTCAGGCCTTCTAAGTTTCCTTCCTCATGACCAGCACTTGAATCCTATCACTACTTTTGGGCTCACCAAGTCCATGATATAAGGGCCACAGATTGTGGCTGCTTATAACCATGCGTAAGTTGAACGATCGAACTCGAGTTGAGCCTGCGAGCCCGTACATGTAGGGTGAGACGAAGTTTTGGCGGTTCGTAAACTCAGTCCGAGCTCGATTTTTCAACGTACGCACGGTCATTAGTAGCTGTAATCTGTGGCCCTCACTGACTTGGCGAGCCTGAAAATGGTCGTGAAAACTAAATTAAGACGATCATGGTAGACTTTTCCCGACTCTAGATGCCCGCACAAAACTAAATAAAGAGGATCAAGGTAGATTTTTTCTGACTCTGGATGTCCTCACACCGACCATTTCAGTTTCATTCAATTTCAATTTCTTTGACTAACAGTCTCGTTAAAGATCTTATTGAACATCGAACAAATAAAAAACTGAACTGAAGTTTTAATGAACACGTAGGCCTAAATATAATTGCTCAAATTTGTGAAATTTGAAAATACACTACGTTAATGACGCTAATTAGTCTGCTAATAGTCGATTTATGCCATGTGGTTCAGTCGTTACTTGAAAACCATGAAGTCCATAATAAAAATCTCTTTAAAAGGGAGAGCTTGGCCTTGGAATACCCAAACTTAATGAAATATTTCAAAAAAAAAAAAAAAAAAAAAAAATGCCTGATTCACACATTTATTTTAAAAGAACACGCAATGATAGGGTACCAACGCTCGTGATTTGGTTGTTTTGCATAGTTTCAACTCCCACAAATATATTTCCGGTGAATAATTTTGTCAGTGGTTGATAGGCGTAGATCCAAGGGGGGTAACTCCTCCAATATTTTGCCAGGGGATGGTCCATACAATCATCCCCCCCCCCCAATGTTGACGCCTGTATGTGGGTTTCTGACAAATTCACCTCTTATTTGGCCATTTCAGTCCCAAAAGTGCATTTTTTTCCGCGCTTCGCACGAATCTATTTCATTTTTGCACCACATTTCAACAGTTTAGCTTAAGGGCTGGGGTATGAACGTTTGGACAGTATTTTTTGTGGGACATTAGAGTACATCAGGCATATCGAATTGCATTCTGAATACGAAGAATGTCATTCTGATATCAAATAATTTTGATTTTGTGAAATTCGCAATTTAATACACATTTAATGGCAAATCATTAAAAATTGATATTTTTGATATTTAACAGTACTTGAAGGAAACTTTGTAAATCTGATGATTTATACTTAAAGTGTATGTAGGTGGGATGAAAAGCCGACGATCAATTGAAAATTTTGACCTTTCGTATTGAAGATATGGATTTTTTTCCCAAAACACCAAAAAATTAGGTCTTTTGGGAATAAAAATCCATATCTTCAATATGAAAGGTCAAAATGTTCAATTGACCGTCGGCTTTTCCTCCCTGCTACATACACTTTAAGAATATGTTATTAGATTTATATAATTTACTTCGAGGGCTGTTATATATCAAAAATTTGAAAAATATCAAATTTTTATAATTTGTCATAAAATTTGTATTATATTGTGATTTTCAAAAAATGAAAATTATTTGATATCAGAAAGACATGCTTCGTATTCAGATTGCAATTCGATAGGTCTGAGGTGCTCTCGTGTGACACAAAAAATACTGTCGAAACGCAATAAACGCTCATATTATGTCCCTTAAAAATGGGAATATTTTTCTCGCGCTTCGCGCGCATTATAATTCAATATTTATTTTTCCGTGGCAACCCCATCCCTCCAATGTCAAAAAGAAATCTACGCCACTGAGGAAAACGGTCGTGGGCAGTATACAAATAGGTCAAAACTGAGGAGTTTTCCAGGGGTAACCTGCTTAACCCTAACCGCCTAAGGGCTTTTTGGCGACAGGAAGGGAAAGAAGGAAAGAATAAAGAGAGAAAAGAAGGAAAGAAGTTGTTTGCTCTGGGTGGAATTCGAACCCGAGACCCCTCGCATGCCAAGCACTCGGTCGGCGACACGGGTCTTTGGCTTTGCTGGCCAGCGAAGCCGTGCCTATATATATAGCATGCTTAGGGCGATTGCGTCATCACATCACGTGGGATGCATGCACGAACAGCGCATATATCAAGTAGTATTTTGTAGTATTCAGGCGGGTTAGGGTTAATACATTTTTGGTATGCTTTGGTGGGGCGGCAGGGTGAGGCATTGCCTCGGGCGGCAAAATCCCTAGGAGCGGCCCCGTATGTAGGTGGGATGAAAAGCCGACAATCAATTGAAAAGTTTGACCTTTCGTATTGAAGATATGGATCTTCAATATGAAAGGGCAAAATTTTCAATAAATCGTCGGCTTTTCCTCCCAGCTACATACACTTTAAGAAAATATCATTAGATTTATAATATTTACTTCGAGGACTGTTATATATCAATATGTGAAAAATATCAAATTTTAATAATTTGTCATAAAATTTGTATTATATCGTGAATTTCAAAAATGAAAATTATTTGATATCAGAAAGACATTCTTCGTATTCATAATGTAATTCGATCTGTCTGATGTGCTCTCATGTCCCACAAAAATACTGTCGAAACGCTCAACACGCTCATTCCAGATCCTTAAATTTTCATTGGGGATTTTTGAAATCATCGTTCGTCGAACGATATTCAGGAGACCTCGAGCCATTCATATAAATCAATAGTATCTCGCTATCAGTTGCACGATATTTAATCCGATTCAACTCCGCGTGTCATCATATTTTATTCGTTGCCGTATATATGTTGACGTCACAAAAAGTATTCGAAGCCGAACATTCGCCTTCGAATATTCACTATGAACCGACCCTTACTCCAACGCGAACGTATGGTTGGTTACTGCAACAACAGCGTCTTGTCGCTTAAACTCGGGACATGTGTATCAATGTGCGTTCAAAAGAAGGGCATGTGTAAGAGCTTGTAACCGACTACATCCAAATGTATCTCTTTTGTTTAGTCAAGTGGTATTAGTCCCACTTCAAGACAAAAGACTCTACCTTAAGAGCTTCGTTTGAGTAAACATGAATGAACTCACGATGCCGCCTAACATGGATTATGTCGGGACCCAGCGTTAATCTCCTTATCATATTATTTTGAAACTAGCTAGGCCCTATACGTTTCAATTACGATAGTTATAGGCCTATATATATATAATATTATTTAATAAAGGTTCGTCAGCTTTGTCAATTTCATATTCCAATTTACTTCGCAAAGCCTAATGAAATACATATTATTTCTTTCTTTCCCCTCCTTCTGAATCTCTCTCCCCCTTCCCCTCCTGTTTCCCCTTCCCTACATTCTCCTTATTTTCCCCTCCTTCTCCCCTCTATCTGTACTTGCTCTCTCAAACTTGACCCTCCTATAATTACCCACTCGCACTCCTGTTTCCCCCTCCCCAGTGATTTTGTCAGGGTTTTTCTGTTAGGAGGGCGTGGGCCGATTCTCGGTACACTCTCAGAACATTGGTTAAAAATTTTAACCAACTTGGTTAAAATTTTAACCAACCATGTATTTACAGGTGAACAGCCCAACAGTTGGTTATATTGTTAACCAACCTGGATTGGTTAACAATATAACCACAGGTTGGTTAAAAACATTGACCAACTACTGGTTAACATTACGGTAACCAACCAGTTGGGCAAAGCATGTTGGGCAAAATATAACCAATGGTTGGTTAAACACTATGAATGGGAATTAGTTCATTTCATTGTTCATATTTTAACCAATTGGAGACAATTGAAGGTAGGAAATTATATTATAAACATTTTATCGGGTATAACACTTAGTTTAAGTGTGTGCGAGGCCAGACTGTGAGCAAGACTTACAATGCTTTATCGATGACAGCTACCACCACAACCGGTAAGCTTAAGCTTAAGCTTACCGGTTATGGTGGTAGTTGTCGTCGATAAAGCATTGTAAGTCTTGCTCACAGTCTCGGCCTTGCACACACTTAAACTAAGTGTTATACCCGATGAAATGATACACTTTATAATATAATTTCCTACCTTCAAATGTCACCAACAGATCTTGAAGACCCCGATCCACAGCTTTGCAGCAAGCCACTCATATCGGCCATCTTGTTTTCTGAAATGCATTTTTGCCCAACACAATGACCAATCACAGTTCGCAAAGGAACACCATGTGACCATGGTTGGGCAAAACCATACTTTGCCCAACTTTATTGGCGGGAAAAGGATGTTTTTTACCAAGGTTGGTTAACTTTTAACCAACATTGTGTAAATACCATATTGACAGGTTTGTCCAACCATGTATTAAACTGTATTTTGCCCAACTTCAAGAATCTTAACCACTGTTGGGCATTTTTTAACCAACTGTTTTCTGCCCATTCATTTTTTATCCAATGTTCTGAGAGTGTACAACCTCCATGTAAGGCATCACGAAAATTAATATAAGCTATAGGCTTCCAATGTCCTCACTCTCCTCCTCCCTACCCCCTCTCTTACCAGGCACAACCTATTACATGTTATATATAAAAATGTTATGCACCTGCTTTACTCTTCCAGAAGTATCGTATACTGCTGACTAAAGTAAAACCAGACCATTTTACGGGAACTTAATCCCCTTGGCGTTGAGGTCAAGCTAAAAATTTGGTTCCGCAAGCTGATCTGGTGTACGCCATGAGCACACACAAAATTATATATCAAGTGTGACGTTTGGAACAAAAATTATTTTGATCTAATTCAATTAATAATTTTCATCAATATGTAGCTTGTTTTTTACCGAACCAAATTAGATTTTCCAATAATTGGTCTACTAACTGGATAATACATAAGTGGTAATTATGTAGTCTATGAGGAAATAGGCAAACTATTGTTCTAAATTATGACGTATTTCATCATAATTTACGGCACACTATAGATTCTCGCGTTAACTTTAACTTCAAGCGGCTTTAATGGCAGAGTGGTTTTGAATACATAATCCTCTATAATCCTCTAGACGTTAAAGTTTGTGGTTTCTAACTTCATTTCGCAAGGTCTCTAATAACAATCACTATAATACTGAGCACGGCTTTGTGAGGGAAACGAGGCTACCTGGGAGGTTGCGGTTTAATCTCTGGGTCAACATGGTCAAGTCAAAGAGAGCACTGCTGAATATATAGCTAAATGAATTTTGTCACGGGGGGAGTGAGGCTACCCTTTTGCCTCCTGCAAACCTACCTCTTAAATTTTAAGTATTATCCTGCAACATTGTTTTACTGAGGAAGAAGCAAATGCATGTTAACATGTCTGGGCTATATTTTCCATATTAAAATGTCAAAATCTGCCATATCCATTTCCTCAATATATATTGTTTTGATTCAACTTATGAGGGGAACATTTTGATTTTAAAAGATTTCGATATTATTTTTTAACTTTCTAACTAATAGCATGATTAACATAAAACTGTATTTCAAAGCATCAAACTACATGTATATCATTATATTGTCCCGACAAATATATAATCCAGGGAATAAAATATTCATTCATAGGTTTATTTATTTTATTCAACCTGGGCCATTTCTACTGGTGCTACATACATGCAGGACATGGCTGCACATGCATTCTAATAATTTGTCTAATACATTATACAAGCATCAGCAAGCACAATTTGTCACAAGATTTGAAAAGTAAATAGCCTATGTACACACTGAGCACAATGCACATACAAGCTATAAAGTAGGCTACATAGCGAAGCTGTCAGTGTAAATTTATGACCTATTAATTTAGCCCAAAGATTAGGAAAAATATAGCAAAACTGGGGAACTGGTACTGTTCAAATAAAGGCATCTGCAAATCTTGCTGCAATTTCTAAATAGTATTTCTATTACTTAAATAATTATTTTTGTTATTTCTTTTAAAACCAACACATTACTGCCTATGATGACTTTATCGTATCACTTAAATATGAAACTCAAGTAATAATTACAGAACTCCCTTTAAACTGTCACCTCTGTGGGTTTTTGGGTATATAACCAGCACGAATATTTTTTGCAAACACTGCGTGTGAAAAAGTAGGTCAATAGTCGGACTAATATAGGACGGTGCGACACGCCGCAAAAAAAAAATGCATTCAAAATGAGTACAAACAAGCCTAGTATTGGTTCAGAGACTCTTGATGTAGCTCTTGATATTTTCAGAAAATATCTCAAAACTTTGACTTGTAATGTCGCAGCTTATCGCCAGCACACATAACATTAACAGTAGTGTTAATTCACTACAGTTTGATACTCTCCGTTTGCATATGGTCCTGTGTCATAAACTGGGGGTGCCTTTGTGTTACATGTCACAAATTGTTGAAAATCAGAGGTGGTGTGGCATAAAGTGCTGTAACATTTTTTCAATAAACCTGACAACACTAAAAGTATATATTTTCGGATAGCTTATAATACAGGGATAATACATTTTTGAGTTTCCAGTTGACATACAGGGTTGGCCAAAATATATACAGGGTGAAAATAAGTGCTTGAAAACTTGTCCATGTAATTTACCTATTTTTTTTTTTTCGCTGAAATAATTTTAGCAGTAATAGTGATATATTTGAATAGTATAACGACGACGCGTTCACAAAATATACAGTTTGTTTAAGTTGTACCTAAAGTTAAATTATACAGGTGTGCCAAATACCTGTACAAAATGTATATAAAATATTTAGATAACTGTTTACGTACACATTATTTGGCCATGTATTAACAAATGAATACCCAAATATACTCCATAATGTGACTTGAATGTTGCAGATTACAGTAAAAATTTTAAATTATGCCATACAAAGTTATACAGAGTGTCATTAAATAGTTACACAACATAATTTGTGCTATTTATATTATACAGGGTGTCGTTAAATAGTAACGCAACATAATTTCTGCTATTTTAAATGTATGACATACAAATATGTTTTGAAAAGAAAAAACAAGTTTAAAACATGAACATGTTTTCTGCATCTTCCCATGAAGCAATCCCTTTTCACTTATTTCAAAAAGGAATGGAAATTAGCCGTGTTTATATACTTCACCATACATGTATAGGGTGTAACATAAAATTCCATGATTTGATATTTTCGTAACTTAAATTGACCATAATTGACATACCTTGTCCCGTACCAAATGTTTCATATACAGTGTAATTCCAGTGTACTTGGTAATACAATGCTTAAGCATGTCAATAACTAGGCATGATAATAGAAATGTGTACAATTTGCCCAATGTATATAGGCCTGTTGAAATTTGGAAATTCAAAAAATAAAATAAAAAGATATTTGAAAAGATTAGGGCCTATTTTGTGATACATTATACTATTTATACAGCTAATTCAAGATTCCTAGAGTCAGCAGCTTTCCAAAAATGTACCGTAAAATGGGGTAACTTTGGGCACTTTTCAGAGTTTTTAAACCACTGCTTCCAAACAAAACCAATTCTATACCGTGTGTCATAGGTCTGTTCCTCTCCCATAGGAAAACCATTTTAACATGCTTTAAATTAAACTTACACAATTAATTTGATATTAATTTGTTACTGGTTATTGTTTTGGATTAATATAAATGTCACTTAGCAATTTATTTGAAGTTGTTGCCTTTTTATGGTCGATAACCTCCGAAAGTCTGCAAACCTCGGTTATTGTTGTTTTTCCATTGAAAATCAAGGTTTGCAGACCTTTAAATCTGCCATAACATACAAAATTAGCTCTAAAATTATGGAACAGCGGCCGACATATTTTTTTTTCGCTGCCATGAGCCTTAAGATTCATTGCAGCTAGTAGCCCAAAGGCAAAAAACAGAGGGGTACTTCCATATTGAGATAAGCTCCTGGGGAAGTCGGAATATAGGGCGGAACATACAAAATTAGCTCTAAAATTATGGAACAGCGGCCGACATATTTTTTTCGCTGCCATGAGCCTTAAGATTCATTGCAGCTAGTAGCCCAAAGGCAAAAAAGCAGAGGGGGTACTTCCATATTGAGGTAAGCTCCTGGGGAAGTCGGAATATAGGGCGGAACGGACTTTCGACACACGGTATATTTCGAATTATCTCTTTTTTATGACATTAGGGTTCCCTTCTACACCTTGAAGTTGAAAAAGATTTTTTAATAATTTTGTAAGGGTGCCCCATGGGTTAAAAATAACCTGACCAAAGTTACCCCGCATTTGGGGCAACTTTGGTCAGAGTATTACATTCCATGAAGAAAAAATAATATCTTCGCTGTATATGGACAAGTTGTTGTTTTTTGTGACATTTGACCCAAGCACACATCCTTGTTTACAAATATCGATTTTAATTTTTTCTGAAAAATTGTAAAAAAATGCTAATTTTTGGTCAAAAATCCTGATTTTTCGGAAATTTCAAGGAAATTAGACATGAGCGATCATTATTTCTTTCAAACATATTTCTTAACAAATTGACACCAAATATGACTAAAAACAATATTGCTGTACCAAAATATGACCATTTAAAAAAATATATTTGACCGACCAAAGTTACCCCGCTGACCGAAGTTACCCCATTTTACGGTATACTCTTACTATGCTAGGGTGAATGGCTCAAAACATTTTAAAATAATGTGTATTTAATGAAATGAAAGTTGCCGCCGAACCTGGCGCAAACCTATCCGCACTTAAATCCACCAATTATCTGTGCAGGTCCCCACATTCCATTGGATGAAGGAAGTTTTTGATAACCAAACAACCAATAACCGATTTTTGAAAGCAGGAGGAAACCGGATATCCCGGAGAAAACCTGCGAGAGCGAGTATGGAATCGAGATAAACAAAGTGCACACGAGTCCTTGGACCGCGCCGGGGCTTGAACCCAGGTCCTCAGTGGTGCAAGGCGTGGGAACAACGGCTGCTCTCTCTAGGGGCTTTCTATACTAATAAAATAATAAGCGGTCTCTATCTGTCTATCTGTGTATCTATCTACCTATATGTCTGTCTCTCCAGCTATGCGTTCCGCAGTGCTTCGACGCATCGAGCCGAAATTTCGGATATGGATAGGTGACGGGAAAAGCATGTTCACCGGGTGGTTTTCTAAGGGCCCCCTCGAGGTCAAAGGACATCTAGGGGGGAAATACCCCAACTGGATAGCAAAAGCAGCAGCAAGTGGATACAAAGATGTGTAATGGGCAACTCTGGACAAGTTTCATTCAGCTTTTGGCTGTTTGCCCAAATTGAAATGCACTGTAATGTCTACCCAGAATGCATTGCTGCAAAGCTACAGGTGCACTAGCATTAAGAAAATAATGAGCTCTGTGTGTCAGATGGCAATGCGATATTTCGGACATAGATGGGTACCGGGCATGCGCTGTTTACCGGGTAGTTTTGAAGGTCATCGGAGGTCAAGGTCAAAGGTCACGGATTTCAAACTTTGTCCGATCGGGCCCAAACTTGGTGGGTGGGATCCTTGATAGGAGGGAAATATATGTCCAAAATAAAATCGAGGTCAACCGAGGTCAAAGGTCATTACGGAGGGGTCAAATTGCAAACTTTGTCCGATGGGGCTCAAACTTTGATATGAGGGAATATTTGTAGGAAACAAAATTGAGGTCAATCGAGGTCAAAGGTCATCTAGGGGCTAAATTTTAACTTTGCCCTATTATGCTTATGAGGGAGCATTAATTACATCGAGGTCATCCGAGTTCAAAGGTCATCTGGGGTCAAAAAAGTATCTCTATCATGCAGATGGTGCCCTAATAGCTACAGGGCCATTACAGCTGCAGGTGCACTAGTGTTATAATAAAATCAATAATATCTAACTGCAACATTTTCCCTTTTATATGAGACCAAATATTAATATTTCCATTTAGGTTTGCTAACAAAAATTAACAAAATTAAAAATGATATAGTGAAAAGGTATGATTCTGCATAGACTTTATACAGTCCCTCCCCCTAATCCTCCTCCCCCTAATCCTCAACCACCCTTGGCACATTTCATTTAAAATGTCATGAAAAAATAACGAAATATGATAGTAAAACAGCACTTTGCATGAGTAATAAAGAATAGATTAGCTTAAATTTAAGACCTTAAGGGATCTGGAATGAGCGTTTTGATCGTTTCGACAGTATTTTTTATGGAACATGAGAGCACCTCAGACGTATCGAATTGCATTTTGAATACGAAGCATGTCTTTCTAATATCAAATAATTTTCATTTTTTGAAAATCACGATATAATACAAATTTTATGACAAATTATTTAATATTTTTCAAATTTTTGATATATCCTCGAAGTAAATTTTATAAATCTAATGATATATTCTTAAAGTGTATGTAGCTGGGAGGAAAAGCCGACGATCAATTGAAAATGTTGACCTTTTATATTGAAGATATGGATTTTGTTCCCAAAAAGACCTAATTTTTTGTGTGTGTTTTGGGAAAAAAATCCATATATTCAATACGAAAGGTCAACATTTTCAATTGATCGTCGGCTTTTCATCCCACCTACATACACGTTAAGTATTAATCATCATATTTATAAAGTTTACTTCGAGTACTGTTAAATATCAAAAATATCAATTTTTAATGATTTGCCATAAAATGTGTATTACATTGCGAATTTCAAAAAATCAAAATCATTTGATATCAGAATGACATTCTTCGTATTCAGAATGCAATTCGATATGTGCTCTAATGTCCCACAATAAATACTGTCCAAACGTTCATACCCCTTCCCTTAATGAGCCTTCTAGGTGAAGAAATACTCAGGACATCATGTTTTGTAATCCACACTGCACGTCAAAATGTAACAAAACCACCTTATTGGGTAGGCCTATCCCAGCATATGGCGCAGGACCATATACTAAGGGCCGGTTCATAGTGGATATTCGAAGAAGAATATTCGGCTACGAATACTTTTTTGTCGTCAAATATATGCGGCTTGGAATATAAAACTATGAACCGGAAAAAGATATATTTGTACAATTCACAGCGTTGCCCAACTGTTAACAAGTATAAGTAAGCAAAATTTAGAGAATTTCTTTAACGAAGTCAATACAATAATAGGTAAACTCAATATTGAACTACTGTCATGATTTAATGTCTGTAAAATAAAAATGAATAAGTAAATTAATAAGTTAATAAAGAAATAAATAAGTCAATAAAAAAGTCAATAAGTGGCCATGCGTTTTAAGTTGGGCCAGTAGGTGGAGATGCTTAGATTATTAATGGAGATGTAACATACGCGCGATATTTTGGGGTTCATAATATAGGCCTACTGCCTACCGGTATGTAGTTAAATTTGGTGTCAAATTAAAGAATGTGATGAGACCCATACAGAAAGCATAATAAATGTTATAAAAAAATATTAGCATTTGAATAATTATCATCTAATTAGCATAATGTGCTCCTCCATTATTTTATCGATTGGCTCCAATCAAATGATTTGAACCGGTGTCCTTCACCGTAGTTATGGCGGAGTGCAGTCCATTCAATCAAATGTTGTCATCAACCTATTTGATAGTAGTGCAGGGTTATGTGTGTGTGAGACGAAGTGTCACGGTAGATTGCAATCATGATTTTGTTGAATGCATTTGAGTAGTCCGCCATATTTACGGGATGATACGTCACATGCAAGGCCTCTATTGCTATTTTAGCCGTAGCCTGTCTAGCTATTGTTAATACAAATGGGCATTCTTCGATGGCAAAATTAGAACCACTCGTGAAAACCGAAGAAGAACTTCTTGACTCCGTTCAGGAATATTTGCGTCTTGAAAAACAACGACTGTTTAAAATGGAAAGGTTTGTTTACGATCAGATGCGATATCCTACGCTTCCCAGGGCGAACATACCCCATCCTCAAAAGGACGAACTAGCTCCATGTGCACATTTTTGTATTTTTCTTCGTGGTATGCAAAACACAAATCGAATAAGGAGTTTATGACTGCATAAACAATACAGATTTCCATTAAAACCATCTGCATTTATGTATCAATGATAACACAACATTATGAAATTGCCTTAGTCATTAATGTTTACTAATTATATACTAGTCAGTGCCTATATTCGAAAGCGAGGCTAAACAGTATAAATGTCCACCATTTTGTTTTGTGTGTTTAATCAACTGGCAGGGGCGTATCAAGAGCAGTCCGGGCCCTTTTAACCAGGGCGGAATTTAGCCTACCTTATGGGGGCCCTGGGCCAGGCCAAAATTTGGAGGCCCCGAACTCAAGTGCCGAGGAAGGCATGTGCACTCATGTCAGTGGCCAAGTTTTGGTTTAGATAAAGGGGGGGGGGGGACTAAGGGAAACTTACATATTTTGTTCAATTCAATTTCAGACTATTTTGGCCCCAGATCAAATTAAAAGATCACATTAAATTATGCCATTTGAATTTTGCGCGAAGCGCGGAAAATTTACAATTTTGCCCTATTTTGACCAAAACACATGTTGTATTGGGGTTAAAAGAAAGATGCATAGCGCAATTTTGGGGCCCCCAAATTTTTGGGGCCCTGGACCTCGGCCCATCTAGCCGAATGGTATAAAAATCCGGCTCTGCTCTCCATTATCAGCCCTTATTTAATTCTCCCTTTAATGTCAAGATGTCATCATGCCAGTGATTGACGAAATAGTAATTCTGGTGTCTATAATCACTGAGACTGCACGATATAAAAGAAACAATAAAATAAATAGGCTTGAAAATTGTACCAAGCCTATTCTTTTACTTTCTATTTATCAACACTTTATCCAAAACCAAAATGAATCAACTCGAACAAGTAATAATTACACAATTAAAAAAAGCTGTTTTTCTCAAAAAGTCAAAAAGTGGATGTAAGGGCTTTTGCTAAGCTCTTCATATACTGTACCACAAACATAGCGCTATTCATGAAAATATAGTTTGAATAAGCCAAATCGAAAGTTTGCAATGCATTGTAGGACAGTTTTTGCAGTTTGGGGACACGTTGCCCTCTGACCTGTTGGGAAAGTTCAGAAATATTTGTTTTTGTGCGTACAAAATATACCTAACGGGTAGCTTGGAATTATGTGCACATCTAAAATGACACATTGTGTTCAATTCGTACTGTAGTATATCAACATAGCAAAAGTAAAATAAATTATATGCAAAACTTATAAAATCAATACACTTGAGGACGGAAGCAATAATTATTGTAATTATACCGTGAATTCAAAGAATTTCAATCAATTAAAAAATTATAATGTATGCAAAACTTATAAAATCAATACACTTGAGGACGGAAGCAATAATTATTGTAATTATACCGTGAATTCAAAGAATTTCAATCAATTAAAAAAATTATAATGTATACAGCAAAGGCGAAAATATAAATCTTGTAATTGAAATAGATTGATTTCCTGTTGTTTATATTACAATACTATTGACGTCATTACCTCACAATGACAGGCTCGTTAGAAAATGACATTAATAAATTAGAACTAGCATATTGTTGAAGAAATAGAATATTATTAGAATGTGCTGTACAATACAAATAACATGCAGTGAAAATGAAAATAAATAGAACCAAATTAATTTTATCTTTCGATCGACCACCGATGCATGGGCGATCCTTATTATTTATGAAATCATTAATCAAATACTGACCAATACATTGAACAATGCAAATTGAGTATTAATTCGGATTAGTTAGTTGATAATTCATTAACAACAAGCATTGAAGCAGCATTGCTGATCGATACATAGATCAAACAAATTTGGTTATGATGCCTAAGGTACAATATAAAAAGCAAATCCTTCAGGACCTTCAGATTTCCAGATTGGTGCTCTATCAATTTAATTGAGCTTATGTTCAGTTGGCTATATTTAACCATACTAGATTATCTTTGCCCCGATCTTTGCACGGTCATCCCAACACAAGGTGCTACTCCAAAGTGTGTGTTGTGTGTGCTTTTATATGTATGTTTTAATTACTGCAAAGATTTTTTTCAAAAGCCTGCAAATGTATTGCTGTATTTTTTTATCATCAGATAGGAAGACTTCTGCTCATCTTCTCTGGTGAGACAACATGTCTGGGCTATCTTTTCCATATTAAAATTTCAAAATCTGCCATATCGATTTCCTCAATATATTGTTTTGATTCAACTTATGAGGGGAAAAGTTTGATTTTACAAGATTTCGATATTATTTTTTAGCTTTCTAACTAATATCATGATTAACATAAAACTGTATTTCAAACGTCAAACTACATGTATATCATTATATTGTCCCGACAAATATATATAATCCAGGGAATAAAATATTCATTCATAGGTTTATTTATTTTATTCAATCTGGGCCATTTCTACTGGTGCTACATACATGCAGGACATGGCTGCACATGCATTCTAATAATTTGTCTAATACATTTTACACGCATCAGCAAGCACAATTTGTCACAAGATTTGAAAAGTAAATAGCCTATGTACACACTGAGCACAATGCACATACAAGCTATAAAGTAGCCTACATAGCGAAAATAGAAACACTGATCAAGAGATGTGATCGACTTGATTTGAGCTCCGAAAATCACATTAAAATTCATCTTTTCATATCCATTATACCATCTTCAACCCTATAATCTTTACATCAAAGCCATCAGGAAGCATCTGGATCAACCATGACGACCAGATCCCAGCAATCAAGGAAGAAATCTAAGCAAAATATGCTTGATTCTACCGAGGAGGCAAATTCTGCACCTCTACCAATCAATACCAGCCCGGGAAACACAGCTGATGGATCAGATGGCGTGTGTGAGCCTGAAATCACCGGCGAGATGAGAGATACAGTCAAACAAGTTCTCTCGGATACCAATCTACTTCAGCCACTTATTTCATCTGTTTTATCTGTTGTGCTATTATCGCCGGAGATTTTCAACCCTCTTGTGGATGCAGTATCCAAGGCTTTGACTGTAAAGATCACTGAAAAGCTAAAGCCTGAAATTAAACAGAGTATCTATGAATCTGTTTCCATGGATATCCAAGACACGAAGAAAGAAGTGGCTACACTCCGACAAGAACTGAACAAGGTGAGAAAGGAGAAAACTCAACTAGAAAACCGAGTTGAAGAGGCTGAACAGTATAGTAGACGCAACTGTCTTCTGCTACACGGTGTCCCCGAAAAACCTGAGGAAGATACCACAGCTGTCGCCATGGGAATCATCAAAGACAAACTGGCCATTCACTTTGAATTCTATGATTTTGATCGTACCCACCGGTTGGGAAAACCGAAGAAAGCAGACCAAAACACATCCGCGAAACCAAGACCACGTCCGATAATCATGAAATTTATATCATACTCAGACAGAGCAGAAGTCTACAAAGAGAAAAGCAAACTTAAGCGCTCGGGAATGCTTATCACAGAGAACTTAACGGCAACCCCTATGAACATTTACCGGGAAGCTCAGCGAATGGTAAAAGATGAACGCATATCCAGTACCTGGACTCAAGACGGCAGAATAACGATACTTACCAACATGGACCGAAAGGTAACCGTCAGTAGCCTGGCTGAACTAGATAAAATGTAATTTTTTGCCGATAGCATGTTCGTCATTGTTCACTACTGTTTAATACTCCGGTTAGTTTTCATATTATTAGTTTGTTTGTCATTTAATATTGAACGCTTTATTTTGTCATACCTGATTAGTTTATTATGTTATTGGTTTTCATGTACTCGACATCTCATTTAATTATGCATGGTTACTCAAGTTTCATTGACCTAGCAGACCATGTAGGCCTACTTGGTACACTTGTCATTTCATGCTTGCCTCCCTTGCCCTTGGTCAGTATGTTCTTTCTCTGCCTTGCTCATGTTAGTCCCCATCTATACTGAGCATTCATTTGACATGGTCTGCCTTGGTCAATGATTTTGGTTTTCTGTTTATAAAAGTCTTTTAAATTTGGTTTGTATCCCGTGTTCCTCAATTCATGTTGTTGATAGTAATGTATCTAGTTGTCTTGAGTTGATACACTAATATCGATCTTCATTTTGCTTTGTTACTTGCTTTTTTTAATGCTTTACTTGTTTGCTTTTTTCATCTGTGTTCTTCGACCTATCAGACACGGTCTGGTTCTCATGGACCGTTTGTCGATCGCTCGTTGTTGTGCTCATGGTTCACCTCATTGAGCACCCAACTGACCTTGTCTGACCGGTTCGATGGAACCGATTTACCATCATTTTTCCAAGCCATGCTTTTTTCATATGAAAATGCATGCTATATAGTTTTTTCATTATTAATCTGGTGGAATATTCATTTGTTTTGTCTCATATATTACCGTATACTATTCATGAATTTCATGCTATTGCCAAACCATATTTATCTGGGTGTTTGCATTACTTTTTAATATTTTGCATCTTCCCCAGTTCACCCATTTGTATTTGTATCCCATGTTTCCGAGTAAAATAAAAGCACAGATGACCAAAGCGTTGTCATTCTGTGGAATCACTTTGCTACATTGTTCACCAAACTGGTTCTCATGCTCTTATGCTCGCCTCGCCAGCTACTCCTCGGAGTCTTCAGCATTCGTTTTAACCGTTTGGTGTCCAATGTTGCATTCTCCCATTCCCTTGTCATTATATTATGTTTTATTTTATTAGTGCCCTCACTATATCATTGTTTGTTGTTGTGGTTTAACTGTATCTATGCTGATTGGGACTGCATTGATTATTTATTGTTTACTCACCAAGTATTATTTATTTATTGTGGATCCTGGAGTGCTCTATTTTTCACATTGTTACTGATATTTACTTTGCTGCTATACTGGTAATTCTAGATTTGTTATTTTGGATTTTTTGCCATTGTTTCCCCTAATGTTTCTTATTTCCCTGTTTAGTCAAAATAAAAGCATGGGTCGACTATAAAGCATGTCATTCCATGGAACTTAATTGCCTCAGTGTACACCAAAATGGTTATTTGTGGTTCGTTTGCTCGCCTCATGATGTGGCCTCCCGTTCCTCTGGCCTATGGATTTTGTTGTACACTGTTGCAGTTTCCTCATTTGACCATTTTGATATTTTCTTTAAGTTTACCATAATTTGTGTGTTCACTATTCATGTATTTCATGCAACTGCCAAACTATATCTGGGCTTAACGCAGTACTTTATTATTTTCATTTTCACCATGTCACCCTCTTGTTTTTACATCCCATGTTTCCGAGTAAAATAAAAGCACAGATGACCAAAGCGTTGTCATTCTGTGGAATCACTTTGCTACATTGTTCACCAAACTGGTTCTCATGTTCTTATGCTCGCCTCGCCAGCTACTCCTCGGGGTCTTCAGCATTCGTTTTAACCGTTTGGTGTCCAATGTTGCATTCTCCCATTCCCTTGCCATTATACATGTATATATTATGTTTTACTAGTGCCCTTAAACATGGTTCTAATAATAAAGTGTCTGAATTTGTTAATCTAATCTATTCTAATAATTTTTTCCCTGCATTGATAGACCTACACGGATTACTGAAAATAGCGCAACTCTTCTTGATAATATTATGACCAACGATATGACTGCTAAGATCAATTCTGGTGTCCTAGTTGTTGATATTTCTGACCATTTCCCAATTTTTACCTTCACATCAAATATAAACTCTAGCAGCCATGTGAATCCAGTCACCCAAATATTTGAGAAGCGCCAATTGAAGACTGATAATATCAAAGGTCTTAAGAATGGTATATCGTTAACTAATTGGAATGAAGTTTACAGGGAATCTAACCCTAACATAGCTTATAATATTTTTGATACTAAACTAAACAAATTACTAAATACCCATTGCCCGATAAAAACATCCAAAGTTATAATAGTAAGCGCAAAACCCCTAAAAAACCTTGGGTAACACCTGGCCTAATAAAGTCAATTTTCACTAAAGATAAATTATATAAACAGTACTTGGCTAAACCTAATCCTGAAAATAAACTTAAATACACAACATTTCGCAATATACTAAAC
This sequence comes from Amphiura filiformis, assembly GCF_039555335.1. Classification (NCBI taxonomy): domain Eukaryota; kingdom Metazoa; phylum Echinodermata; class Ophiuroidea; order Amphilepidida; family Amphiuridae; genus Amphiura; species Amphiura filiformis. The sequence goes on along the minus strand of NC_092631.1, from coordinate 44,187,303 downwards.
TCCCTACTACGCACATCTAAGAAAAAACACTTTAGTTTTCAACTTAATCTTCATAAGAATAACATGAAGAAGACGTGGCAAACTCTCAATAATATTCTAGGCAGGAATAAAACCACTAAACCTCCTAGCCATTTTACTGATGATGATGGCAATGTAATTAAAGATCCCAATAAAATTGCTATGAAATTTAATGATTTCTTTACTAATATAGGTCCATCTCTTGCAAGTAAAATCCCTCCTCCTAATATCTCCATTTTGGACCAAATTAAAGTCCCCGTTAAACTCCCTTTTTCTATCACCTTGTTCTACCCAGGAAGTTCTAGAAATTACGCATTCCCTTAAGACCAGCACCAGTTGCGGTATTGATGGCGTCAGCTCAAACCTTCTTAAGCAGATCATCCCCGAAATTCTTGATGTCATCACACATATTTTTAATAGCTCCTTGTCAACAGGTATTGTTCCATCAGAATTGAAAACGGCCAAAGTGAATCCGGTTTTTAAATCTGGTGACAAACATACGTTTACCAATTATCGTCCTATTTCTATCTTGCCATCTATTTCAACATTGCTTGAAAAGATCATTTATAACCGGATCCTTGACTTTATTACTAAGCACAAAATTCTCAGTCCAAACCAATTTGGCTTTCGCAAAAACCATTCCACCTACATGGCCATTAATAACCTGTATGACACTATAACCACTGCAATTGACAAGAAACTAAGCACAGTTGGTATCTTCCTTGATTTAAGCAAGGCTTTCGACACCCTTAACCATTCCATTCTCCTTCAAAAACTTTACCACTGTGGCATTAGAGGAACTTCCAATTTGTGGATTAAAAACTATTTAAATGACAGACAACAATTTGTTGTTTTCAATGGGAAAAAATCCCCCACTAATACCATCCATTGTGGAGTTCCTCAGGGTTCGATCCTGGGTCCTTTACTTTTCCTCCTTTACATAAATGATCTGCCCAACTGCTCTTCTACACTTAAATTTATACTTTTTGCAGACGATACTAATATAATTTGTACCAATAAAGATCCTACTAGCCTTTAAACTTTACTAAATAAAGATCTTGAAATAATTTCCAATTGGTTTAAATTAAACAAGCTGTCACTAAATGTAAGTAAAACTAATTACATGATATTTAAAAATAAATATAATCCAAATCCTAACATTGAGATCAAAGTTAATATTGATAACAAACAATTAGGTCAAGTAAACACTACTAAATTCTTGGGGATCCTAATTGATGATAATTTAAGTTGGAAGTCCCACACCACTCACGTTTGTAACATCATCTCTAAATATAATGGCATCATCAGAAAAGTTCGGCAATTTCTCCCAATTGAGTCATTACCAACCCTGTATAACTCTTTGGTTTATCCTTACCTAAACTATTGTGCCATTATCTGGGCTGATAAGAACAATTCTCACCGTGACTCTGTTCTCCTGTTACAAAAGAAGCTTGTCAGAACCTGCACTAACTCGCTCTGGTTAGCACATTCTGACCCACTTTTTTCATCCCTGAAAACATTAAAAATACATGATTTGTACATTCTCCAACTTGTGATTTTTATGTATCAAATTTATCATGGTCTCCTTCCCAACGACCTACTTGATCATAATTACTTTATTGTTAACAGTGATGTGCATAATTATAACACTCGTCATGCAGGTGATATCCATATTGATCAAACCAACACGTGCCTTGCATATAACACCATTAGAATCCAAGGTGCATTACTTTGGAATAATTTACCATCAACTCTGAAAAATGCACCATCGGTTGCTGTTTTCAAACAGCACATGAAAAAATATCTTCTTGGAAAATATATGCCAAGTGATTCGTAATTCCCCATCATGTTTCACAATTTACTACTATTCATTTGGGTCTCTATCGTATTTTGCTATCATATAAGCATATTTTGTTGTCGGCACCCTCATTTTTTGGTACATTATTCAGTATAGGGCTTATTATAGGCCCACTATTTCTACATGTCCACTGAGCAGCATTTTGGCTTTAACTTTTTGCTTTTCACTATTTTGTACATTATGCTGAGTGCATGATTTTTGTAAGTTTGTACCACTCTGAATTTTTACCTTGTATAATTTATTATTATTTGTAGTTCATTGTTTCCAGTTGTAACCTCACGCTCTGCGTTTAGCAGTGTCCTCATCCATCATCTTGCCCATGTAAGTTTTTCATTGATATTTACCTTTTTCAATGTATACTGTGTATATTTATATTTATAATTTTCATAATTGTACAATTCATTGTATATTGTAGCTTGATGAATATTGTTGCTTGTTGCTTATTGAATGGATAAATAAAATTGATTGATTGATTGATTGATTGATTGAAGCTGTCAGTGTAAATTTATGACCTTTATCATGCTATTAATTTAGCCCAAAGATTAGGAAAACTATAGCGAAACTGGAGAACTGGTACTGTTCAAATAAAGACATCTGCAAATCTTGCTGCAATTTATAAATAGTATTTCTATTACTTAAATAATTATTTTTGTTATTTCTTTTAAAACCAACACATTACTGCCTATGATGACTTTATCGTATTACTTAAATATCAAACTCAAGTAATAATTACAGAACTCCCTTTACACTATCACCTCTGTGGGTTTTTGGGTATATAACCAGCACGAATATTTGTTGCAAACACTGCGTGTGAAAAAGTAGGTCTATAGTCGGACTAATATAGGGCGGGTGCGACACGCCGCACCCGCCCAAAAATACATTCAAAATGAGTACAAACAAGCCTAGTATTGGTTCAGAGACTCTTGAGGTAGCTCTTGATATTTTCAGAAAATATCTCAAAACTTTGACTTGTAATGTCGCAGCTTATCGTCAGCACACATAACATTAATAGTAGTGTTAATTCACTTCAGTATGATACTCTCCGTTTGCATATGGTCCTGTGTTATATAAACTGGGGTACCTTTGTGTTACATGTCACAAATTGTTGAAAATCAGAGGTGGTGTGGCATAAAGTGCTGTAACATTTTTTCCATAAACCTGAAAATACTAAAAGTATATATTTTCGGATAGCTTATAATACAGGGATAATAAATTTTTGAGTTTCAAGTTGATATACAGGGTTGCCCAAAATATATACAGGGTGAAACCAAAAAATAAGTGCTTGAAAACTTGTCCATGTAATTTACCTATTTGTTTTTTCGCTGAAATAATTTTAGCAATAATAGTGATATATTTGAATAGTATAACGACGACGCGTTCACAAAATATACAGTTTGTTTAAGTTGTACCTAAAGTTAAATTATACAGGGTGTGCCAAATACCTGTACAAAATTTATATAAAATATTTAGATAACTGTTTACGAACAAATTATTTGGCCATGTATTAACAAATGAATACCCAAATATACTCCAGAATGTGACTTGAATGTAAAAATGTTAAATTATGTCATACAAAGTTATACAGGGTGTCGTTAAATAGTAACACAACATAATTTGTGCTATTTATATTATATAGGGTGTCGTTAAATAGTAACGCAACATAATTTCTGCTATTTTAAATGTATGACATACAAATATGTTTTGAAAAGAAAAAACAAGTTTAAAACATGAACATGTTTTCTGCATCATCCCTTGAAGCAATCCCTTTTCACTTATTTCAAAAAGGAATGGAAATAGGCCGTGTTTATAAACTTCACCATACATGTATAGGGTGTAACATAAAATTCCATGATTTGATATTTTCGTAACTTAAATTGACCATAATTGACATACCTTGTCCCGTACCAAATGTTTCATATACAGTGTAATTCCAGTGTACTTGGTAATACAATGCTTAAGCATGTCCATAACTAGGCATGATAATAGAAATGTGTACACTTTGCTCAATGTACATAGGCCTGTTGAAATTTGGAAATTCAAAAAATAAAATTTTGTGATACATTATACTATTTATACAGGTAATTCAAGATTCCTAGAGTCAGCAGCTTTCCAAAAATGTACCGGGTATACTCTTACTATGCTAGGGTGAATGGCTCAAAACATTTTGAAATAATGCGTATTTAATAAAATCGCGGAATTTCACACTTGCATAACGAAAAACAGGGTGGTCACGTGACGTGTATTTTCTTTTAAAATAAAATAAAACAAATTGCGGTGTATATATCGCAGATCCAGAAGGTTTGTAATGTCGCTGCCATGGTGAATCATCACAATCAGATCACATCAACTAGGCTAGTTGATGCCTATCCGCACTTAGATCCACCAATTATCTGTGCAGGTCCCCAAATTCCATTGGATGAAGGAAGTTTTTGATAACCAAACAACTAATAACCGATTTTTGAAAGCAGGAGGAAACCGGAAATCCCGGAGAAAACCTGCGAGAGCGAGTATGGAATCGGGATAAACAAAGTGCACATGAGTCCTTGGACCGCGCCGGGGCTTGAACCCAGGTCCTCAGTGGTGCAAGGCGTGGGAACAACGGCTGCTCTCTCTAGGGGTTTTGTTATAATAAAATCAATAATATCTAACTGCAACATTTTTCCTTTTATATGAGACCAAATATTAATATTTCCATTTAGGTTTGCTAACAAAAATTAACAAAATTAAAAATGATATAGTGAAAAAGTATGATTCTGCATAGACTTTATACAGTCCCTCCCCCTAATCCTCCTCCCCCTAATCCTCAACCACCCTTGGCACATTTCATTTAAAATGTCATGAAAAAATAATGAAATATGATAGTAAAAAACAGCACTTTGCATGAGTAATAAAGAATAGATTAGCTTAAATTTAAAAGGGATCTGGAATGAGCGTTTTGAGCGTTTCGACAGTATTTTTTATGGAACATAAGAGCACCTCAGACGTATCGAATTGCATTTTGAATACGAAGCATGTCTTTCTGATATCAAATAATTTTCATTTTTTGAAAATCACGATGTAATACAAATTTTATGACAAATTATAAAAATTTGATATTTTTCAAATTTTTGATATATCCTGGAAGTAAATTTTATAAATCTAAAATGTAGCTGGAAGGAAAAGCCGACGATTAATTGAAAATTTTGACCTTTCATATTGAAGATATGGATTTTTTTCCCCAAAAAGACCTAATTTTTTTTGTGTGTGTTTTGGGAAAAAAATCCATATCTTCAATACGAAAGGTCAAAATTTTCAATTGATCGTCGGCTTTTCATCCCACCTACATACACGTTAAGTATTAATCATCAGATTTATAAAGTTTACTTCGACTACTGTTAAATATCAAAAATATCAATTTTTAATGATTTGCCATAAAATGTGTATTACATTGCGAATTTCAAAAAATCAAAATCATTTGATATCAGAATGACATTCTTCGTATTCAGAATGCAATTCCATATGTCTGATGTGCTCTAATGTCCCACAATAAATACTGTCCAAACGTTCATACCCCTTCCCTTAATGAGCCTTCTAGGTGAAGAAATACTCAGGACATCATGTTTTGTAAGCCACACTGCACGTCAAAATGTAACAAAACCACCTTTTTGGGTAGGCCTATCCCAGCATATGGCGCAGGACCATATACTAAGGGCCGGTTCATAGTGAATATTCGGCTACGAATACTTTTTGGTCGTCAAATATATGCGGCTTCGAATATAAAACTATGAACCGGAGAAAGATATATTTCTACAATTCACAGCGTTGCCCGACTGTTAACAAGTATAAGTAAGCAAAATTTAGAGAATTTCTTTAACGAAGTCAATACAATAATAGGTAAACTCAATATTGAACTGCTGTCATGATTTAATGTATGTAAAATAAAAATGAATAAGTAAATTAATAAGTTAATAAAGAAATAAATAAGTCAATAAATAAGTCAATAAGTGGCCATGCGTTTTAAGTTGGGCCAGTAGGTGGAGATGTTTAGATTATTAATGGAGATGTAACATACGCGCGTTATTTTGGGGTTCATAATATAGGCCTACAGCCTACCGGTATGTAGTTAAATTTGGTGTCAAATTAAAGAATGTGATGAGACCCATGCAGAAAGCATAATAAATGTTGTAAAAAATATTAGCATTTGAATAATTAGCATCTAATTAGCATAATGTGCTCCTCCATTATTTTATCGATTGGCTCCAATCAAAGGATTTGAACCGGTGTCCTTCACCGTAGTTATGGCGGAGTGCCGTCCATTCAATCAAATGTTGTCATCAACCTATTTGATAGTAGTGCAGGGTTATGTGTGTGTGAGACGAAGTGTCACGGTAGATTGCAATCATGATTTTGTTGAATGCATTTGAGTAGTCCGCCATATTTACGGGATGATACGTCACATGCAAGGCCTCTATTGCTATTTTAGCCGTAGCCTGGCTAGCTATTGTTAATACAAATGGGCATTCTTCGATGGCAAAATTAGAACCACTCGTGAAAACCGAAGAAGAACTTCTTGACTCCGTTCAGGAATATTTGCGTCTTGAAAAACAACGACTGTTTAAAATGGAAAGGTTTGTTTACGATCAGATGCGATATCCTACGCTTCCCAGGGCGAACATACCCCATCCTCAAAAGGACGAACGAGCTCCTTGTGCACATTTTTGTATTTTCTTCGTGGTATGCAAAAGACAAATCGAATAGGGGTTTATGACTGCATAAACAATACAGATTTCCATTAAAACCATCTGCATTTATGTATCAATGATAATACAACATTATGAAATGTCCTTAGTCATTAATGTTGACTAATTATATACTAGTCAGTGCCTATATTCGAAAGCGAGGCTAAACAGTATAAATGTCCACCATTTTGTTGTGTGTGTTTAATCAACTGACAGGGGCGTATCAAGAGCAGTCCGGGCCATTTTAACCAGGGCGGAATTTAGCCTACCTTATGGGGGCCCCGGGCCAGGCCAAAATTTGGAGGCCCCGAACTCAAGTGCCGAGGAAGGCATGTGCACTCATGTCAGTGGCCAAGTTTTGGTTTAAATAAAGGAGGGACTAAGGGAGACTAACATATTTTGTTCAATTCAATTTCAGACTATTTTGGCCCCAGATCAAATAAA